>NC_029789.2:149070186-149078059 GCF_000816755.2 Arachis ipaensis | reverse complement strand
ATATAATATAAAAATATATATTTAATAATTTCAAAATATATCATAGAAATCAATTTATGTGCTTGATTTAGTAGCATATCTTAAACGGGAAAAAGAAGCTACGTTTCCATAAAAAATAGAAGCAAAAACTAATGGCTAGGAATTTATCTTTGTACCAGACCATATATATAAAAGGCTATAAAATATATGAATCAAGAACTTTGTTGTGGGGAGTATGATATAACCACCCCTCATGGGACATTTTCAATAAAGAGATAGGTTGGCAATACCATTGTTGTGACTAATTTGATTTATTTATTTATTTTGGCAATCTACTATCATCATATGCAAGTACCAGTGAAGATAAATTAAGCATAATCAATTAATGATTATTATTATTATAGAACAAATAAGTTATGTCAATACTAGAGCTGTTTATGGTTTGGTTAATTCAAAAATTAAACCTGTTTTTGGGTTAGTCAAAAATATAATTTAGTTAATTAACCAAATTAATTTTACGTGATAAAACTGGTTATTAACTGGTTAAAAATTTAAAAATCGATTTTTAACCGATTATAAAAATAAAAACCAATTTTAGAAAATAACCAATTTAAAAAAAAAACCAATTTTTTACATAAAAATTGGATTTTTCAAAAAAATAAAGAATAAAAAATGGTTTTTAACCGGTTAAAAACCAATTTTAACCGGTTAAAAATCGATTTTTACAAAAAAATCGGTTAACCAATCTAAACATATAAAAGTTGCATAAAATTTAATTTTGGTTTTAGTTAACTGGTTAAAAATCAATTTTTAAAATTATTTTATTAAATTGATTATCCAAAATATGATTATGATTTTTTAACCTGGTTAACTACAATTTGATTATTTTATGAACACCCCTAATACTCACAGTTGGACTAAAAACATCAAATTTTAACTGCATTGAGTGCGCAAGTGATATGAATTGTTGCAATTGATTTTAGCCTTTTAGGAACTAGGAAGAGTGTGATACCAAAGATGAAATACAAGCAACACAATACAGTGCCATGGAGATTGGAAACATGAGTTGTATTACGAAGATATATCATCGTGGAATTGCGGGTGTAATTTGAACAAATATCACGTGACATTTACCTTTTCCGATGCTAAAATAATATTTTTCCTCCCTGCAAAAATTACTTTACTAATTATTAATACACATGAAACCTAATGGACTTCGATATAATTCACATAAAATCCGGGTGAATATCATCTTCCACCCTTTCCTCGTTAGTCATATCTTGTAAGAAGCTGTTGCTACATGGCTTAAAGTTGTCCTTGAAGTTGATGGCTCTCTCCCAACCAAGTTCTAAGTTGCCATTGTCCTCATCTAATATGTAATCACTCCATTTGGAGCTTGTCTTGCTGATTGTTGGTTTGCAATTTTGAGTCCTTTGATTAGATAAACTCCTCATTGAATTGCTTTCAATCAATGGTTTTTGCTGTTTATCTTTCATTAGCTTCTCTGCGACAATGAAATGGTAAAGAACTCTAAAACCAATTATTATGCAACAAGGTACATGATCCATGAATGATGATAAATTCATCTTGTGCCAAATGATTGCCACCCACCATAAAGTTTGGAAATATGAATAAGACATTTTCAGTTGTAAACAATTGTACAGTGTGAAGCACAGATGGAATTTCATCAGAATTATGGTTGAACAATTTCGAAGAAAAGGAGTCCCCATGTATTCATTGAACATAAACTTTGTCTCTCACAGCCACACATGCAAAGAAAACTAGAAAAATGAAAGAACATTCATTCACCTCGAGAATTTCGGAACACTGGCTCTTTGAAAAGCTTGGCACTTTCTTCTGAGTTCTCATCAGACTTACGTTTCTTGAACATAACATTTTCCAACTCAGTCACAATCACTGGCTCAAAACCATCTCCTCCTGTTTAGTTCAATCCAAAGTTATAAGAACAAGCTAGCTACTCCAGCCATACAATTCTGATATGTTGTGATTATGGTAATGATTCTATCAATTTAACAAATAACAACATTAAATTACATTTTAATTTATTCGATTATGCATGCATTGAATAATTGATTGCAAAATTAACCTCCTTGTTCTTGTTCTGCTTCTTTGATGGTAAGATCATGATGATCCTCTTGGTCAAGGTATGCAGTCCAATCGATTCTTCTCTTCTTTTCCGGGTTGATCGGAAGCTCGATCTCGTCATCGCGATGTTCCGACAGTGAACCTAGGGTTCCAGCTTGGAGCCATTCTCCGTCGTCGACGAGCTTCCGGGACATATTGAAGCTCTGGACGAACTTGCGGAGGTCCTTGGCCATGAAACCCTGAGCGAACACCTTCCGAACCGATTGCTTCTGGTTACACACCGCGCAGTTCCACTTGTTGCTGCTCTTCTTCTTCTGCTTCACCTGAAAAAATGGAAATCAACAAAAGACGAGCGATCTGAGAAAGAGAAAGAGAAATGGTAGAGAGAGTATGTACCTGCATGGTGGAGCATTGGCAGCACTGGACGGCGATGAAGACCGTAGACGACGACATCGATGATGCTGCGCGCAGAGCCTGTTTGGGACGATGGAAAATTTTCGAAATCTAGAGAAAATTTTCTTCGTCCGTAGTTTTCTTTATTTTGGCGCCATTTTTTGGAGGCTTTAAAATTTGGGCTTAGGAAACAAATTTGGGCTTGTAGCCCAAATATTTCTGTCAGGCCCGTTTAATTCTAACCCAAAAATAACTTCTTCTTCTTCTTCTTCTTCATGTTCTTCATGTTCTTCTTTTGCTCGAGGGCGAGCAACATTCTAAGTTTGGGAGAGAGAGAGAGAGAGCAATGAGAAGAAAAGGGAGAGAGCTTCTTAACCTATGTATCTCTCTAAGCTCCCCATTGAAGCCTGAACCATGTGCATCTTCTTTTCATGGGGCTTCTAGAACTTTCTCACCATTTTCCGCTTCTTCTTCTTCCTTCTCCTCCTCCTCCAGCACCCTAACCCCTTGTGTTGAAGATGAAAAGGCTTCGGCAGCGTCCAAGACGCAGAAAGAATCAATGATTTTGGAAGAGTTCAGACAAAGGAAGCTGAAAGGGACTTCATCAAGTTCTTCTTCTCCTGATGGCGGTGCTGAGAAGAAAGAGGGGGAGTCCACTATGGTGGTTTCCAACTTCAGGGAGTTGGGTGTGGCTGAGGAGCTTGCTGAGGTTTTGGAAAAGATTGGTGATGGTGTTCCGAGTGAGATACAATGTGTTGTTATTCCAGCTGTTTTGGAAGGGAAGAATTTATTGTTGAGTTCACCCGCTGAACCTGACCGAACTTTGGCTTACCTGTTGCCCCTTATTCAGGTTCACTCATTGCTATTTTTCCCCTTAAAATTGGTGCATGTTAAGTATAGAAAAACCTTGTAGTTTTTAATTATTGTTTCTTAATAATCATTCTGTTGTTATAGTTATAAGATTATTTTGAAGGTTAGTTTAGGATACCATTAGGGAAAATTAAGGTCCAAAGTAGTCACTGTGATTGGTCGCGAGCACTAAAATAGTTCTACTCCAATGTACCAATAAATTGGCAAAACTGCACCGTGGTAGTCCCTAACGGCGTGATGAGTCACTTGATGGAAAAAGGGCTAAGGGACTAACATGAGACACTTTTTCGCAAATCTTAGGGATGTAATTGGTGCAGTGCAATTGAAATTTTGGGGCTCTGTGGCTTAACTAGGAGAATTAATATCCTGAGTTAGTTGTCATGATCAAGGGTTCTAAGCACTATTCTTTTGGAATCACTTTGTTTAGTGACATAACTCATTATTTATGTATGATGTCATCTTCAATTTATTTTTGTTGTGATGATTGATGATTGATGATACTGAAACCTGAGGAGAAATTTGGTTGAAGCTTTAGTATTTGGTTCCTTCTATGTTTGTTTTCACTGGGATTTGTTAACCAACAAGAATAAATGGAAATATGACCTGAAGAATGTGTTTACTTGTGTAGCTGCTGCGACATGGCGAGGTTGGTTTGGATTCAAAGCATCCCAGAGCCATTGTGCTTTGTGCTACCGAGGAGAAAGCTAATGAGGTAGTTGATTGTCCTCAATCCCACTACCATCATCATCATTCATCACCTTGTCTGCTTAGCCCTATAAACTGAAGATTCTAAATTGATTTTGACTGTTGCAAATTGTTATGGATCTCAGTGTTTTAGTGCTGCAAAATATATCATGGAGATTGCGGAAGTGAAGTTGGCAAAGCAACGTTCTTCCCCAGATAATGAGCATTCAAATGTCTCAATTGGTCTTCTAGTCGGAACCCCTTCTGAGATTATTCAGTACGTTGAAGAGGGAACTGTTGTCCCTGCTGAAATAAGATATATGGTTAGTACCACTTTATAAAATTCAGTGTCAAGATCTGTGAAAAATGTATCTTGGATTACCATAGCTACTGGCACTGATCACGCTCGAATGTCTCATGTTTCCGAGCAGGTTTTGGATGATGTAGATTTCATGCTTGGTAGTGGCCTTGGTTCTAACATCCACAAGATTCTCGAACCATTGCAAGATCATGAATCAAAATCTTCTTACAAAAGATTGCAAACCATCCTAGTTACATCGCCGATCACCGAGGTATGAATGCATGATGAAGAACTGTTCCCGTTATACTTGAGTTCCTTAAGAAGATTTAATATGCTTAGACCTCCATGTTGCTGGTTGTTATTGTGAATTTATCTTGTTATGACAGGTTTTGGGTGATGAATCCCCCATTGTGAAGCATCTTGAGCGTGATCATGCTGGAAATATTTCTGCAATGTCTTTGGAAATGGATCAAAGAGAAGTGTTCCAATATACAGAGTCCCTGGATGCTCTTAGGAAAAAAGTGGCAGAGGCCATGGACACCCTTGTGTAAAAAGTATAATGACTTCAAAGTAATGGATTTTTATCATCTTTTACTGACCAAACACCGAAGATTTTGGGTTCCTCGTGTCTGTGATGTATATATTGTTTTTCTGTTCTCAAGTTCTAACTTAGCATTCTCAAGTTCTAACTTAGCAGTGACTTGGTTAAACTTTAGTTGCTAATACATGTTAATGCAAAGTTTAAGGTGCAATTCAAACATGTAATGGAAAAGTAACTCCATAAAATTAAAATGTCCTCACTTAGAAGTGGGAAAAAAAAAAAAAAAACCTTGAAATGGATTTAGTGAAAGAGTATTTTTCGGTCATGTTGCATAAACACCAAAGATATGAATAAAAATATAAAAGTTAGTTATTTTCATATTTATAAAAAAGTTGATTGTTTTAATGATTAATTAGTGTTCTGGATAACAATGTTATTTGTATATAAAAAATTAGTTATTAATTAGTAAAAAGTAATCATGGAACAGTTATTATTTAGCATTTTTAAGTAGTTTTATTATACTATTGTAAACATATTGATTTTTTGGTGACTTAAATAAAATAAACAAAGAAAAACAAAATAAATAAAATAAAGAAATTGTTTATGCTGCAATCTCATCCCACTCCTCACGCGCTCTAAGCCCATCATCAATGTTCCGCCGCCACGGTTCAGGACCTTCTGTTCCGTCGCCACCGCACCGGAAACTTCGGACACCGATCACCAGACGAAGCACTCCGTCCTCCTCGAGAAGCTCAGAGTGAGACATCTCAAAGACAGTGCAAAGAGCTCAGAACTCAAGAATAAGGACCAAACAAAGAAGAATTCTTCTTCTTCTACTGGTGAAAATGAGAGTTTTGATGGGGTGGTGGTGAAAAAGAATAAGCTTGTCGGGAGTTTTGAAGAATTGGGTTTGAGTGAAGAGGTTATGGGTTCTGTTAGGGAAATGAGTATTGAAGTTCCCACTGAGATTCAGTGTATTGGTGTTCCTGCTGTCTTGCAAGAGAACAGTGTTGTGTTGGGTTCTCACACTGGCTCTGGCAAAACCCTTGCTTACTTGCTTCCCCTTGTTCAGGTACACTCTTCTTCATTCTCTATGGTTCACGATTCACTTGTGTTCATTTCAGCTCAGAAATTTGCAATTTTTGAATATTTGCTTTCATGATACTTCCATTCCGTGTAAATAGTTAAATTTAGTTGCTTGATGTGTGAAATGTCTTTTTGCATATCAGTCTAACTTGTTATTGAAATATTTGTCTGCTACACTACATTCGTTTCTCATGTTATTGAGCTTTATGACTTGAAGCACTAGTGTGTTTGAATGAGCTTAAAGAAAGGAATTATATCTTCAAACGTAATATTTTACAAAACATGCTTTAATCTTATATTTGAGCCTGTTGAGACAACGCCAATTTGTTGCTGTAGTTGCTAAGACGGGACGAACAGTTGAATGGAATACAGTTAAAGCCCAGGAGACCTCGTGCTGTTGTGCTATGCCCTACGAGGGAGTTGTGTGAACAGGTTTTTTTTCTTTTGATCATTTTATGAATCACTCAAAAATTCTCTTATGACTTACATGAACTAATATAAAATGGGATTTGTTTAGGTTTTTCGAGTTGCGAAATCAATTAGTCATCATGCACGGTTCAGGTGCACAATGGTAAGTGGTGGTGGCCGTATTAGGCCTCAAGAGGATTCACTTAATAACCCCATTGATATGGTAGTTGGTACCCCTGGAAGGATTCTTCAACATATTGAGGAGGGCAACCTGGTGTATGGCGACATCAAATACTTGGTGAGTAATCCACAATCGACTAATTCCAATATACAATAATTTGCTACAATAATGAATTGGTACAATAATTAATATATTTGTTCTGCAGGTATTGGATGAGGCAGATACAATGTTTGATCGTGGCTTTGGTCCTGATATACGCAAATTTCTGGCCCCATTGAAACATCGTGCATCAAAGTCTGATGGCCTAGGTTTTCAGACCGTCTTGGTAACTGCAACAATGACAAAGGTATGCTGATCTGTGCCACAATCTGCTAAGTAAATTTAAGGGAATAAAATTCTCACGAAGTGGTAGTGTTTTATTTCTTTCTTTTATAATTGCATCACTATAATCTCTTCAATCTTCCTTCTATCATGTGAAGATATAATATTTCCTATTACAATAATATAACTATATAATCCAACACATGCTTGTGTTCAATTGTAATTTCTGGCTTTTCAGAATATACTACAAATGTACAATAAATAAAGTGCATTTATATGAATCTGGAAACAAGACATCATGTAATGATCTTTGTAAGGAGGACACTATAGTGGTTATGTTTTAGAATGTTGCTCACTCACCTTCCATTTGTTTACCCTTGGTTGAAATCGTTCTATGGCTAGAAGTTAAGAATAAGTCATCAATCTGACTTTTTTAAGTTTTGCAGGCTGTGCAAAAGCTAGTTGATGAGGAGTTTCAGGGCATTGTACATCTGCGAACATCAACATTGCATAAAAAGATTTCTTCTGCTCGTCACGATTTTATTAAACTTTCGGGTTCTGAGAACAAGCTGGAAGCATTACTTCAGGTATCCTGCATTTTTCCACCAGCCTCATCACGCCAAACACATTGACATTTATGGTTTATTTTGGGGATCAGTGTAGCTTAAGTAGCACAAATTGACTTTCTATTCATGTTAGGTAGTGGAATAATCGTCATTTGTTGCTGGTGTTATTTAGGAGTTAGGACTTAGTAGATATTGGCATATTGGTGCTGTGCTGGCAATAAAAATGCAACCTCTCTCTCCCTTTCCTTTTTTAGTAAGTAAATATCATGTGATGGCAGGTACTTGTGCCAAGCCGAGCAAAAGGCAACAAGGTGATGGTTTTTTGCAATACTTTGGACTCTAGCCGTGCAGTGGATCACTACCTTGTTGAAAATATGATTCCTACTGTCAACTACCATGGGGAAGTACCAGCAGAGCAAAGGTGAAGTACAAACAAC
>NC_029789.2:149066167-149070181 GCF_000816755.2 Arachis ipaensis | reverse complement strand
AAAACACCCACACACACAAAAATTATGTTAAGCTACCTGGAAATAGGCATATTGTCAGCTGTTGAAACTGTAGGGATTGTTTGGAAAATAGATTGTTGAGAGGGAATAATATTAAATATATTGTATTAATGAGAATTCGAATAGTTGTGTCGATAAAATAGTCTTCATATCTTGGCAACAGTGAGATCTCCCATTTCCTGCTCTTCCATATTCCCATTTACTTATTTGCATCATCAATTTTTTTTTTATTTTTTTTGCTTACAGGGTTGAAAACCTCAATAAGTTTAAGAATGACATTGATGATCGTCCAACATTAGTTTGCACAGACTTGGCCGCTAGGGGTCTGGACTTGGATGTAGACCATGTTGTTATGTTTGACTTCCCCTTGAACTCTGTGAGTATCATAGCCATGGTTCTATAATTTGGGTCTGAGTACCTTGCACTCTTTTTCACTTCTTTCCTTGATATTACTTAGTTTCTCACCTTTACTTTCCCTTTCAATTTTTAGATCGATTACCTTCATCGGACTGGTAGAACTGCTCGTATGGGTGCAAAAGGTAAAATCTTATCATGTACTTCTCTGTACAGCCAAATTCTTATATTTTATTTTGTTAGAACAATAGCCGTAAACACTTAAGCACATGCTCTTTAAAATCATTGAAGAATAAATACTCTTTTTTAATCGCAGGGAAAGTAACCAGTTTGGTTACAAAGAAGGACTTGATCTTGGCCACTAGAATAGAGGAGGCAATGAGGAAGAATGAGAGTTTGGAGGCTATCACGAAAGAAGGAGTACGAAGGGATATCGCCAGGACCCAAGTTAATGGGCAGAGTGGGAAGGACAGAAAATTAGTTAAAGTTTCTAAAGTTAAGAACAATCCTGGTGGACGTGCCAGTTTAGGGAATAAAGGATCAGATTTGAAATCCGGAAAAGGATCATCATCGGGAAAATCTATGAAGAAAGGGATTAAGGTTTCAAATTCTGTAAAATCCTCCAGTGCTAATAGCTCGAGAAAAGCTTCTTCAGGGGATAAGCGAACAAGTAAAAGGACCAGTGCCACCAAATCGACAAATTCTAAACTCAGTGTTGTCGGGTTTAGGGGTCGGAACTCATCATCAAACCCCTTGTGAAGTGGGTTGGTGTCTCATACTGTAACCAAGTAGTAAGTACATGGCTTTCAGTTTTGTATTAGAAATTCTTTCAGTAGTAAAAAATGTTATATTGATTTCCATTGTTCTATCTTCCAATATAATTACCAATGGATGAAAAACATGCTTCCAATCTAAAGATCCATAGCATACTCTATTACTCTTGTTGTAAAATTCAAAGGATATCTACATCTATTAAAGATGACAGTAGTATCACATGCTAACAAGATAGAGACACTCTTAACAAGATTGACAATGCATGACTTTAATTTTGTTTTTTAAGTTTGAATGCAACAATATTTGAATATGAAGCTATCAAGAAATATAGTTTCATGCAGATGGAGTACAAGTTAAGCTTGTGGGGTTTATGAATCTCAGAAAACTTCAAACTCTATTTCCAAGTTAGTAATGAACGAGAAGTCTTAGGAGGGGTTACTACATTGCCATTGGAGTCATAGATTATGACACCAGAGAAATCAGGAAGCTGGCACTTCCCACCCATAAGTATGTTCCTCTGCCACAGCGAACCGTCTCCTTCTTGTTGCTCGCCCATGCTTGTCGCTGCCACAGCTTCGTTGTGGACCTCTATCACCGGCTCTTCTTCAACAAAAGCATCATAACAAGCTTTCCACTGACGCCATTTGCGCGAATGAGAAGCGCACATGAGCAAGGCAACGGCACACAACACAAGGGTCATAACAGCTAAGCCAATATGTGAGGTGCTAGGCATAGGGTGGATCAATAGAAGTGGACGAGCCATTGTTGATGATATCTGAATAATGAGCTGTGTCTGAACTCTGAAGCATGAAGGTGGTATGCAAAAGAGCATGTATATATAATTTGTGTGCTTAGCCATTACCAACTTGAAAGTGTAGTTGGTGTTGAAGGATTTGTTAGCTTTTTGTTCTTGT
The DNA here is from genome assembly GCF_000816755.2 of Arachis ipaensis. NCBI lineage: Eukaryota > Viridiplantae > Streptophyta > Magnoliopsida > Fabales > Fabaceae > Arachis > Arachis ipaensis. The sequence continues at coordinate 149,068,121 of NC_029789.2, read as the reverse complement.
GGTTTTAGCAGCAGTGTGTGTGTGAATGTGGTTTAGGTATTCTTTGAGCATGAGGATTGGTCAAAAGCCTGGTTGTTAAGTGCTAACCTATTCACTAAACATCAATTAAGCTTAAAGGTATGTTTAGTTGGAAGATAAAAATATGATAAACTGATACGTGCTTCAAATGTTCGTGATATGAAGAGTTCAAGAGTTATTTAGAAGATATTTTAGTTTACATTTTTAGAATATTTTATTTAATGTATTTTGATTTTGTTTATTTAATTACTCGATTAAGTATGCTTTTAGTTCTTATAAATGTGTCTTTTTTATTTTGGTTTTATTTGGGTCTCTGATCTTGCTATTATCAAATTTTTTATCCTTGCCATCTAGTCATCTAGATTGATTGGTAGTTGTGATATTATAATGATAAAAGAAAAATACTAAAAAAAATACTTGTAAATATTAAAAATAAGAATTAATATATTTAATATTAGTTTAATTTTCATGTGCACTGACAGTGTAAAACGTTTTACACAGTCCTGCAATTACAACCGTTTTTTTGAATGACCACTTACGCGGTCAATGGAAAAAGTAGTTATTTTTTCTAATATTATTGCACAAACACCGCATTGGGGGCTGCACGAATCACTCTTTGTGCGCGAAGGGGTGGCTCTGTCGTCTGCGGTGAGTAGGGCGGCGGCAGCTTGTGTTGCTTGTGATGACGGACCGGTGAGAATGAAAGAAAAGAATTGAAATCACATGCGGAGAGGGGAAGACGCAACTGACCCTGAGGCAAATCCTAATTTTTGTTTGAATTCAAAAAGGGTAGTTATTGAAACCTTAAAACTTCTATTTTTCGATTAACAAAAATTCTCCTTTTATATCCTTAACGACACTCGTTAGCAAAAGCATTCAAGAACATTGATAAGGATAAGAATTTATTATGACTAGAGTTGAGAATAATACAAAACAAAATAAAAGATCAATAATAGTTCTAGATATAAGTAAAGTCACCAATATGTAATGGCTTACCTATGTTATCTACATATATTTTATGCTGCCTGTGATACCTTTGGATGCTACTAATGAATGGTACATACTAAGTTGAACCTCACTGATAAACATATGAAGCAATCATGTCAAATTGTGAAGGGTGCTACAGAACCATTGGGAACTCCATCTTGGGAAATAATGCTTGGTGAGTTCAAAAGAATAGGCTTCTTCAACCAATATTGCTTAAATCTTTGCCTTGCATACTCCTTGTAGTCAAAGTCTATTGTATTCACATGACTCTGCAGTTTTTGCACAAAGAGGCCACAATTAGAAAATTGAAGTAGCCTTAAAAATGATAAAAATATATAAATAAATTAATTAAGTGGGGGAAAAGAAAAGTTACTGAAATAAGTCCCCACAAGCCCCAGAATAGATGATTTGCAAGTGTGTATCTTTCTGCAACATTCACTAATTGGCCCACCTCAGTTTTGGTTGGTTTCTTGCCTATGCATAAGTCACACACTGAGTCTTTCAAGTAAAATTGATAAACTTGCATGAAATTCATAAGAATTGCATAATAGAATTTGATTTCTGTTGCTATCACATGATTTGGCAGGCTTGAATGTGAGCTAACTTCAATCATGTTACAAAGGAATACTATAATTATCAATGATTTCACATGGTCTGTTTAAAGGTGTTCCCTTAGTTGATAATACTCTTTTCTTCTCTTTTAAGAATTCCTTTTTCTATATTAAGAAAAAGAAAAGGGGAGAAAAGATACTTTACTCAACATGAAACAACTCTAAGAAGATTTGTATGGCACCTGCACTGAAGAGTGCAAGACCAAATAGGAAAATTCAGAAAATAAGTAACCATTAGTTAAACAAATGCATGCAAAGTACAAATCAGCAAGGATAGACTAATCATATGTGTTATATTAAATAATTACGAATATTCAATTGACTGGTATAAGCATGTG
>NC_029789.2:149062973-149065993 GCF_000816755.2 Arachis ipaensis | reverse complement strand
TTGAAAGTTAAGCAAGACCAGAATTTACTTTGCATCAGCACATACAGATATGATCATAACAGCAATAGAAGAGCCCGGAATGGATTCTGTACCGCATAGCGCAGGTTTAATATTTTAGCTGAGGATTTTTATCATCTGAGAATAGACCAATAGCAGTAATCTAGATCCTGATCTCTTCCAACCATATGAATTGGTGAAGTCAATATGTCAGTAAACTAACCTTCAGAACTCAAATAAGCACGGATAAATCTTTGTCGCACTTCAAGACCTGGTGCACCATTTTCAAACATTGTCTTAATGAACATGATGCCAAACAACAATTTTAGAAATGTAATGGTAATTCGTGTTTTGAAATGCATGAGCCATTACTTACTAGGATATTGTCTGTAGTCAAGAACATGGGGTTTGTCGCTATGGTAATCTGCTACCATTTCGCAGAAATGATTTGCAATGTCATATGCAATAGGGTTGTAACTGGCGTATTCATAGTCCTACATTATTGAAAAAATAATAACTTGAGAACAAATGAGAAGAGCCTATGTATAAGTGATATTTTCTATGATCCTATTAAGACTAACATGGTATGCAGCTGATAAATCATGACTTACTATTAAAGTGATTGATCTTGTTTCTTCATCTATCATTATGTTACCATATTGTAGGTCATTGTGACAAAATCCAATCCCTTCACTTCCTTCAGATAACAACTCTTGCAGCATATTTATTTCAGTATCCAGAACTTCCAGCCCAAAATTCTTGGTATCCTTAGGGGAGCACAAACTTTTGGCATGATTAAGCCACTTCCTAGTAGAATATGTAATACATTTGTTAATGATGAGAAAAAAAAGATTGGTCTGGTAATCGAGTATTACCTCAGTCTCGGCCATAACTGAGCCTTCTTTTCACCAGGCATATCAAGATTGTGAAACTCCCTCATCTTAGTCGCTATCAAAGCGGATATTTCAGGGTCATAAAGGTCCGAAGCCGAAAGTGTCTAAGGATCCAAAAGTAGGTAAAGAAAAGCAAGTTAGAAGTTATGAATGATGTATTAGTGAGGTCTTCCAAGTTATGGACATTTCAATTAACTCATTGAAAAGTTATATTTTACATCTCAATACCTAGCAAGTTATTGATTCTGGCACCATATGAAACCATCATCATGGATTAAAAAAACTATACAGCTCTTAATCTACTATCAATGCTGCTATTTTTATATCCGAATAAAATAATGTCACTACTGCTTGATCACATAAATTGTTCATCTGGTAACTACTTGATTAGATTATTTCTTTGGTGATAAAGTAAGAAAGAACATCAAGAAGGTATTAGGCAAAAAAGGGTATGCAAAGGAAGCACTTAAAAACCCGATCTACCATGACTGGATGCCATTCAACTTAATTTCCGGTAGATGCTTTTTGTTATAAATCTAAAGAACCAATAGGAAGTGGTGGCCAACCTATCTATCTTCCAAAAAATGATAATAAAATAATGAAACCAAAGAACCATGACCAAAGGAAAGCTTTTTGACTTAAAAAATAACAAAGCAACATGGAAAAGATAATGCCCGGTGACTTTAATTTAAGCACATATTCTCCAATTCACAAAGCAATCACGTTAGATTTAATTAATCAGAACATGGAAAAACAAGATGAATATTACATACTCTGGCATGAATGAACTCCTCAACTCGACCGGTGGCGAACCGGCCAAGAAGGCGTGGACCCTGACCGTGCTTTGACATGCTCTCAAAAGTTTGGATTTCATCCTCCCTGTTGAAGAAAACCTCAACACCTTCGCCGTATAATCGGACTAGAACCCTTCTGAGATGGCCATCACTTTTGGCTGGCCAGTTTATCTCGAAAACCTCATTAGTCATCGCTCCCTTCAAAGGTTTGACCTGCAAGAAACTCACATCGATGACATCCCCCAAATCTGCAGCCACTGTGGCAAGAATCTCCATAATCTCTTCATGGGATGCAAAGCCTTTCAGCAATTCAACTGTTTCTATTACCATCTCTGCTGAACAACCAATCAATACCAAAGATTTGTCTGGATCAAAAACAGAGGAAATCAGAACAGATAACTAACTTCTTTCTATGCATGCACCACAAAGACCATTGAGAAACAGAATTGACGATCTAGTGTGAAATTCGCACTGCTTAATGTAGAAAAATATAGAATTGAGCTTTTAACAATTCACCTAATACAAAGAAATTCAGAGCTAAATTAGCTGGTATAAGAACCCCCATGCACCATGAGAAACAGAGAAACAAAGTTACAATCTTTTTGAAATTGAATAAAATGGTTGAATTGGGATTAAGAGACAGAGAGAATCCAATGAAGCCAGCTGCCAGAAACAATCTGGATTTGAAAACCCGTTTCAAGATTAACAAAAGAAAAAGAGAAACAATGAAAATAGTTACTCAGAAACTCACCTCTCAGAAGCAGAGAATGCAAAAGAGGAATATCAAATCAAAAGAAGAGGAACCTCTGCAGTGAACCATGCATTCAAAAATCAAAATTGAGAAGAAAGAGAGAGACTTTAACACTCAACTGCAGAAACAATACACAATTACACACAAATTATAGTTACAATACAATAATTCAGAGAAAATTTTATGTGATACCTTTGTTGTGCGAGTTACTTGAACTAAAGTGTTACTGAATTTTTTATTTTTTTTTGGTGGCGTTTTGTGTAAGATTCTGTTGAGAGATGACAGATTGTTGTGAGTTGTGAGAAATGAAAATGGGTCACGTGGAGAGAATCATGGAGGACTTAAAATATTGAATCTTGTTAGAGATTCTGTTGGGCTTTGCCCACCAAATTTTTACATGGCCTAACTACCACGTGCCACGTGTGCATTCGTGACGTCAGCACACAAATCTTATCTTTGAGGATGGATGAAACATTTCCGATTAAATTGCACTTATTTGACATGAGATTCTCTAATTTATTTATCTTTTTAATTAATTATATATATTTAAATTATTTTTTATTAACAAAATAAAAAAACATGTCT
>NC_029789.2:149049794-149062959 GCF_000816755.2 Arachis ipaensis | reverse complement strand
AAGAAAATATTAATAATAAAATAGTATTTATTATAAAACAATATATACATAACAAGATAAATAAGATATTTCACCTCTATTAGATGTAGAAATAGAGATTAATAAGAATTATTTACAGCGAAAATCACACTAAATATATTAAATATATTTCGGTTTTGGAATAGTTGTCTTGACTTTTGATAATGTGGATCGATTTATTAACTTGATCATATCTGCTAAATAACTTACTAAAATGGAGTCTATTTTCGTGAATAAGAAAATAAGAGAAATGATATTTGTACCACTTTTTGTATATATCTATTGTATATTTTTGTTAATGGTATTCACTACAAATTTTTTATATTTTCTCAATACTTATCAATTATTTTTAATACCAAAAATAAAGAATATTCAAGAGTAATATAAACAAAAGTGATGGATATAACATTTCTGCAAAAAATAATAATGGTTGAGGTATAAATTAGTATGTACATTATTATATTTTCATTGTTCAGTTTAGTATGTAGGCATTAGCAAAATCCAAAGGCTATTTATATGCAGCATATATAGAATTTGTATATTGTATATTGGAGTAATAAGCAAACTAAAAGTATGTGAAATTGGTGTAACTTATGATTGAGGTTTTCACTTTTGATATCACATCATTATCTGCATTCATTTCAATAACTACATCATGTCACAGATACTGCCCAGATAGTAACTACAGCTGTTACATTTACCTTTTCTTGCAACAATTCTGCATCATAACACAACTGCAAGAATTTGAAACCATGTTCACCTGAGTACTCACTCATACATGAGGGATCTCTATAGCTTTTTGGAGAAAACTTCCTAAACTTCATTTTCTTTTTCCTGTGAATTTGTGTTGGAGAAACAGATATACTCTCTACCTAGTACCTATTATGGAAAAGGAGAAACAATTGAATGAAGATCTTCAACAAGTGAGTTGATCAAGGTATGAGAACCACTGGTCGCGGCCAACGGAAGGTGCTTTGGAGCTTCGGCTCTATCAAAGTAAAATGCACCTGAGACCAATTTCTCTTTAGGTTGTAATGCCAACCAAACAACTGTGTCTGCACCTTCTTCCCTTGTTCTAAGCTTTCCAGCAAGCCTGTAAATAATTGAACAAATGTAAAACTATTTCAAAGTTGCAAATGAATAATTGCCAAAGAATCAATTGTCCCCAAAAAAAACACTCCCTCTATTTGTAAAAGTATACATTAATCTTCTCTAAAATTTAGGATATATGACACTTGATACTCCTATATTCTGTAGAATGACACTATTCTGAAACTTGAATATAGGCACAAGAAGAATCAAATTGAACAGAAACAACTAGATGACTTAGATCTTCATGCTTTTTCCCATGTCATAGACAAAGAATACTTACTTCTCATTGAAGCTTGGCAAACTCTTAGCAACTCCAGGAGTTTCAGCCCAACCTGGATGCATTGAGTAAAATCCTATCCCTTTGTCTTTATATGTTTCGGCCCACTTCTCTGTCAGGGCAACCTGCCATATTACCGTGTCATAAGCTCAAATGGAGCATTCATTCATACACTGAGAAATAAAAAAGAAGGCACTCCAGTTAACTGATGCTTCATAATAGAGTTAACTAACCTGAACTCGCTTATTTCGAGCATATTGTTCAACCCCATCGAAATTGCTCCCAGAAAACTGGATATTGACAACCAAATAAGTTCATGTATTAGTCCTTTGAATGATATATCCAGCTGACACATTCATAAACAAAGCAGTTACCTGAAGATCTTTGGTCAAGGGAGTAGTATACATTCCACCAGATGAAACTGTAATGACGCGCGCATCCGGGGATGCTTTCTCTAGTAATGGTACCATCGATTCTGTCATGGCATAAGTGCCTAACACATTTACAGCAAAGTTCAACTCAAACCTGGATTATCACAGATTGCATTAAAAAAAAGGAAGCATACCAATGCAGGTTACATGTAGAAATCTGCTAAACTTTCAAATTCAATTCCACAAATAAAACAAAAATTACACACCCTTCGGACGTGGTAACTCGTTTCTGCTCAAGTAACCCTGCATTGTTAACCTTGATGCAAGAAATTCTTTACATATTAGCTTCATTCAAGAGCATAGAAATCGCTAAAACAGTTAAATGCAGTTAATTATTATCTTCTCTTGCACTAAAGTTGAGAAATTTACCAACACATGAACTGGCATATTCTTTTTAGAAAACCTGGAAGCAAATGACTTGATATCTGCAACAGATGAAAGGTCACAAATCTGCAACACAAATTAGCCAATTCAGATAGAAATCATAGTTCAAAAGAAAGGGTGAACAACAAGAAGTAAGAACCCTAAAAACCCTGAAAAACAAACAAATAGGAGTACCTCTAAATGTACATTCTGATTGCCGGTTTTGGTTTGAATTTCGGAAAGTGCAGCCTCTCCCCTCTCCTTATTCCGGCACACAAGATAGACAGTGGCACCACTAGTGAAAATCATCAACCATAAGATATAATTACATAGTTAACAATCTGAAATTTTCAAAAAGACAAGCATTTGAAACAGATCAAAACCGTCTTGCAAGACCCTCAGCAGTTGCATAGCCAATTCCAGAGTTAGCTCCAGTAACAATGCAATTCTTCCCTGTTATTTGTATATCCATTTCCCCTGGTTTGAATTTCTTAGCATGATCCCTACCCAAAAAAAAATTGAAAATAAAAAAAATCAGTATATCACTAATACAAATATGTAGAAAGTATACAAATTTGAAATTTTCAAGTATCATGAACCCCCATGTGCATTTGTCAAAGAAAATTAAAAGAATATTGGCTTAATTTGCATCAACCAAGAATATATAAGATTAGTTAATCACCTCAAGTCAATTTTTAATTAAGAAAATAATTATATGAAAGAAAAGAGGAGTTGGAATAAAAGAAAGGACTAACAGATAAGCAGGTTTGGTGAAGTTGAGATAACCATAGACACCAAAAGCAGTTGATCTCCATGTCTGTGGAATGAAACAGAAGAAGTTAGTTATGAAAGCAATCAAGAAACATGAAATGGTGAGAATTAAGTTCAGGGTAATTGACCTTGAGAAGGAACATAGCGAGGGATGTAATCGACAAGTGAAGCTCAACTTGAACGACAACTGCTGCTGTTGCTTTTCCTGTTTCTGATTCTGTTTCAGTTTCACTGCTACGACTCATTTAGAGTTGCTACCTTTTTTTCACTAGGCTTTTATTTTATTTTATTTTATTTATTATTATTATTGTTATGTAAACTGTGTCGCTTGTCTTTACTTCTAGAAGCTTCTGTTAAATGACTGAAACATTTATATCCTCTAAAAGGTAGATCCCCTATCCACACAAATCTTTTGTAAGCATTAAAATATTATCAAAGAGAATTCAGAAAAGTAAACTTGAAAGTAGGAAGCTTCAATGTAAGAAGGCAATGAACTCTCAACATATACATATAAGTATACATGCCTTGTAATTATTTCTATATGCACAAAGAAAGCTTCCACTAAAATCTCTTGTTATTATGCACACCCCAACCACAAAATTACATACACATACACCCATTCAATAAGCTAGCTCTCTATCCTATTGTTAAGACTAGACCCCTGATACCATCATTCACACAACTATTTCTTCTACTAAAACTGATCTAAAAAATTATTTGAAAGAAAAAGAATGAATCTAATATCTAATAGTGGCATTATGAATTTAAGAAGTGGCAGCAGCTATCTCTGATAATCATTCCATTTCTGCATATACTTCCTCCTTTTCAGCTAATTCTGTATGATGTATCCCTGCACAAGATATCACAATAGGATATATATCAAAAGCTTGATACAAGAGATATTTAATATATTCAAGTTCATAACTTTTGAGGTACATGACATGGGAAGCAACTCATGCTCACCTGTTAAATACTAAGTAGCTATGGTCCAACCACCTGAATTCATTATGATTTCTTCGTTTTCAATCTCTGCATCGGTGTAAGTTAGAGCTCGCTGTAGCTTCCTAGGAGAGAACATTTCAACCTCAACCATGTATGTGGCCATCACAGGTCTGTGATCCGAAAGTTTGAGCTCAGCCCTTCTGTAATTCAGTAATCTCATCCCTTTGCCGTGTGAAAGAATGCGATCACACCTGAAAGGTCATCCCAGACATGAAGAACATTCATGAGAAAAAGAAAATCATAAAACAGATACATGTATAGTTCTTATACTATGATAGATACAGGATTGGCAAACATGAAAGCAAAATATAAGGTCAAAAAAGATCATACCACGCTGGTGAACGCTTCCCAACCTTAGGGTCTTCTCCATAGTACTTATCTGAATTAACCTCATATTTATAAGTTGGTGGGAAGTTTAAGGTGCCTTCTGACCATCCATCAAACACACCACCATTCTTGAGTTCTTGCCTAAGCTGTCACAGTAAGATGTAAGTTATCAAAGCTTTTCACATGTTTATAAATCGTGGAAGAAGTGAACAAGTACATGTACAATGAATATTCTGTAGTACCTGGTCTTTCTCAACCAATTTTGACCACTGCTTTTTTAATATAAGAGCTCTTGTTTCCATATTTGATAGGTTAATACGGTAATTCAGATCTCCCAACCAAATTATTCTTCTGCAGAATTACAGTGACCAAAGAAAATTGAGCCAAAATATTGAGACAAATAATTAAGCTAAAAGATTATGAATCGAAGGACCAGGTTTCATTGTGGACAATTTTCACAGGTGGTAAGATCACAAAGTAGTTGGTAAGGTATATCAAAGCAAGCACTCACTCATGATCAATGATTCTTTTGGGAAGTCCAACATAAGAAAGTGATTGAAAATGTGTTCTACGATGTATTTCATGAACATCAGCATTTCTTCGAAGTTCATCTCCTTCCTTTTCACCCGATGAAAGGTGGGTGCATATGAAGCAAAAAAGAGTCTGATATATGGACATGCTGACAGATATTGCTCCCTGAAAATCGAAAACGTTTTCCAAAATAATATTGATGAGATGATCACTATACTCAAACACCATGAACTTAAAGAAGATCAAAATATAAATCACAAGAAATTATGTTAAACTTAAAGAAAAAAGAAAGTGAATGGACCTTGTTACCAATGTAGCCCATAACACCAACACCAACTGTTGACACCTTCAAATTCTGAATATGTTTACGCAAGCTCCGACGAACCCATATAGTGACAAAAATTCCAACCATCTGCTTACTCACAATCCTTACATATGGGGATCTTCTTTTCCGCTTAATTAAAGTTTGAAGATCAATTTCAGGAAGCAAAGGCATAACTGGCATTTCATCCATGATTGACTTGAAAGAATTATATGTGTTGAATGACTTTGATGATTTAAAGGATTTGAGAGATTTAAAAGATGTTGGTCTCTCTAAAACTTGCTGGGATAGCAGATGTAGTGGTGGCTCTGGCCAGCTCAAACCAATCCTTTCAGAACCACTGAGCATTCTGGTTAGTTTAGTGGTCTGTTGGGCAAATGATGTATCCATATTTTCGGATAAACCTTCAGCGCGGAAGCTGTGTTTCCTTTCAGACCTCTTTGGAAAAGAAAACTCTCTTTGTAAACTAAGTTTGACCGGCACATCAGAGTTTGCAATATCAGCAGAATTGGAAGGCAATAAATTTGTATTTGTGTCATCATCAGCATTCGTTTTATTAGTACTAACTTCAGTATAAACATTGTTTTCTTCGTCCAAGGGATGGACTTCCTCACCGATGTCACTATCACTTTCGAGTAATATTTCTTCTTCAATATCTGGGACATCATCTGATGGCTGATATTTTGATGGAGAAGGAGGATCACTGAAGGATTTTATCTTTCGTGGTGTATGTCGCACTCGATTCAGGGTTTCCCGAATAATATTTTCCCATTTTGGCACAGGGCGAGTATCTTCAGCACCAAAAATATTACCAGGGTTTAAAGGTACAATCTCTTGAAGACTGCAAATGCAAATCATTGTTTTATCCAAACCAGTAAAAATATTTCAAAAGTGAACATAAAATGGCATCAGATCTTCATGTACATTAACAAGGACTCGCAATAAGCCAATAACAAGCAGTTAGCGACTTACCCAAGGACATATATGTCGGCCGGTTCGTTGACACCTAACCAATCATCAATATCAAGGTCATCAGGTGGAAGTTTTCCTCCAACATTCCATGTTCCAACACATATTCTAGGAGACAAAGATACACCGTAATCAATATGTGAGACGCTTGAGCAACAAGCAAAATAAACCCTGTTTTCACACTTTCAAATTATTGTCTTCTCTCTTGCTTCCTAAATAAGTATGAGAGCATTATCTCACCTCAATTCCTTTGTGTTTATATACTGAGACCTAAAAGTTGATGACTTTTGCCTCCTTAACCTTGGAAGATATTCTGCATTTTAATAGAAGCTTAGGCTATTATACATAAGTACATAACAGTCCTGAGAATGTGATAACCAAGCTGAATAAAACTTTTCTGTTCAAAGTTATTAAGTCAGAAATTCATGTATGGAAAAAGTCACCTTTCGATTCAGGATGAGCTTTATCGCCTCGGTTGCCCATAAACCATGACTGCCTCGCCAACTCTGCATAACACACCAAACACAAAGTGAGACTTAAAACAGCCAAAAAGTCAATCTAAATTCTGAATATGTCATTATCATTTGACAGTTGACATGCACCTCAAAGCTTAATTCTCCAAACTATAATCAAATTAACAAAATTCAAAGCAACCCCCTTTTCCAAATGAAAATAGAAACACAGTTGAGCAGATTTACACATGACTGACCTTCATTGTCTGAATCAATTTCAATAGCATCTTCATCATCAAAGTCATAATCATCATCATCATCATCTTCAGGGTCAGCACTGTAATCAGACTCGTTGGTTCCCATGTTAAGCCATTTCCGGAGGACCACTCTTCCCCAAAAGAGCTGTATGCAGGACCAACCCAAACAACATAATTCAGCCCAAGAAGAAGTCCTCTGCAAATTTAAACCTCAACTTTCCCAAAATCAACAAACACACCCCATCACACCAACACGAACATACCAACAAACACCTGGCATGCATTCCACAAACACAAACACACACAGAAAGAGAGGAAGTACCTGCTGATGGTGAGGTGATCTTTGCTTCATCACTGTTTGGAAATTGGTATAGAAATGGACAAAGCAGAATATGATGGAAAAAAACTAAATATTTGGTACTGTTAAAGCAACACCACCTTGATGAAGAAGAAGAAGAAGAGGGAGGGGTAAAATGGAAAAAGAATTAGTTGGCTAGGATATTGTGTGAAAAAAGTGGCAGTTGGAGCTGGAAAAAAGTGAGCTTTTTTTTTGTTGGTGTCAGAAGATTTTTGAGCCTTTAACTGTGGAATTAAGATCTGTTTCTGTTTAGTTTGTTGAGTTTTTAAGGTACACAAACACATGATTAAAGTAAACTAATTAAGGTTAAAGTTTGAGTTTGAGTTTTGTTAATAGTTTAATTAATTTAACAACCAAAGCTTTGATATGTTTATGGTTAATTTTTTATTTGATATTCTATTTATAAGACGGCAATAAGTGGGGTCCATTTTTCAGTCTTAGCCCAATGTCAATTTTATTTATATTTTAATCGTGATTCTAAGAAATATTGAGATTTTAGGTAAATTAAAAAAATAAACATGTAATATATAAAATTGTAATATAATATTATTTACACGGAGTATTCAATTTTATAAACTTTTGTTTCTAAATGTTTAAATTAGTACCATATCATTTGTATTTAAGAACATAAAGGTATAGAGATAGTAATCTGAAAAAATTGTCTTCGTTACAAAATTTGTGTGTCCATTTCGTGTCTCAATTTTTACCATTGATTTATAGAGTAGTTGGTAACAAAAACTTTTAAACAAATCTAATAAATAATAAAATTCTATATATATTCAACATAATTAAATGAATTTTCTAATTTAAATAATTCATTCTCAATAGTAGTACGTTAGAGAATAATGTAAGAACGAATGAGATTTTTTTTTCTCCTTATTTTTGCTTTATTTATAGTTGATGCATGTTTAAAAATAGTAATAAATAGTCACCAAAAAAAAATAGTAATAAATAGCTTTCAGTTTTGACTTTTGATAGAATACTTACACTTACCCCCACCAAACCATTTAATTATAATTTATAATTAGTGCCTTTAACAAAATTCGCGTAAGAAAAATACAAATACCTTAGGAAAAATATATAATTGTCAGTAAATGTATGTCTACGTAAATAATATAATCAATTACAAAAATTCATAATATGAATGGATAATAGATTTGAGTTATATTAATTATTTTATGGGATAAGTACGATTTTGGTCCTCACGTTGAGGGTCAGAATCGAAATTGTCCCTCGTGTATATTTTGATTTAAAATCATCCTAAAAGTCGTATTTAAATTTAAAATCGTCTTTTACAGTGTAAACTTTTTTTAAAAGACGACAGTACCCTTCTGACCTTAAAGTGTTACGCGCAAAACACTTCACCCCTTCATATGCTTCCAAACCCTCAACGTAAACACCAAAACTAATCAGAACGTTTCACTTCACCAATGTAGTTGCACCGTGCCTTAAGTAAGAATCTGAAATGACAGAAGGTGTTCTTGGACTGAAGATCGAAGTCGAGTCTGGTTCATTGGAAGGCAAGGTCATTCACATGCATTCAGGTATGTTTAACTGTTTACTGAGATTAGGGATAAACATCACTGTGCGGTTTATTTTTTTATTTTTTCTTCTATTTCTGTGATATGGCATTGTAGGTTGTTGGAGAAGACAATTGTGTACTTTAAACTAAAAGTCTACTATGGGGGAAGTTGTTTACCTATCGGAATGGGCCGTTACAGTATATGGGGGGAGAAACAACAATGATAGAAGAGATTGATGGTGATCGGTGGTCCGTATTTGAAGCCTATGCAGAGTTAAGGCAGTTTGGTTATGTGCAGGAGAATATCCCTTCGTTGTGGTTAGAGAAACCTATACTTACAATGTTAGAGGAGATCAGGGTTAAACTAATGACTAGGTGGGCAGAGAATAGGGATCTGGCTCAGAACTATGCAGGGACAATCTTACCTAGGATTAGAATCAAGTTGGAGAGGAGGTCTAGATCTGTTGGAGAATGGCGGCCATATTGGTCTGCAGCTCAAAAATATGAGGTTGTGAGTGGGTTAGATAAGTTTACTGTTGACTTAGGATCCTTTGAGTGCTCATGTAGAAGGTGGCAGTTGAGTGGTATACCCTGTGTCCATGCGATTAGCTGCATCAAGTTCAAGGGATTTGGCTTGGAACCTTATGTGGCCGACTGTTACAAGAGAGAAACATACCTGAAGTGCTACGAAGCAGTAATATACCCATTGAACAGACCTGATCTATGGGAGATTACCCCACATCCTGATGTGATGCCTCCCCCATACAGAAGGCCTAGTCACAGGCCAGTCAAAAAAGAAAACAATTTGTTGGAGATGAAGAACAGAGCAGCCACATTCACATGTCCAGGAAGGGGGAGAAAGAAAAGTGCTCTATATGTGGTGTTGTTGGACATAATAAGAGCAGATGCCCTAAACCTATTGAGAATGAGGTATGTTGATTAATGTTTTACATTGCTTGTCTCAGATTTTTCATTAAACCTTATGTTCATCTATATTAACTGCAACTGTTTCATAGGCCCAAAATTCCAAGAATCTAAGCAAAGGCAAGTAAGCCAGGGGAAGCAACAAGTCAAACCCTCTTGCTGCTAAGGGAGGAAAAAAAATTGCATCTACACAGCCCACTCCTAAGCTCACTGTCAAGAGAAAAGTTGCCTCAGCAACACAGCCACCAACTTCAGCCCATTCCAACACTGTAACACAATCAAAAAGGCCTAGAGACAGGCCTAAGGGGACCACCAAGTCCACATCTTCAGCCCAACATGATCCACCACCCAAGAGGATTGCAAGCCCAAAAACCTCAGCACCTTCTGCATCCTCATCACAGCCAACCACCACAACTCTTCCAGCATCTCAGCCATCCATTGTCACAGCTTCAAGCCAACTCATTGGGCACTTCTCTGTCAGCCTTACTGGAGGACCTCGTGTTTCTCCCAGGAAGCTGAAGTTAATGACAAAGTTGCCTCCAAGAAAATGAGAATTGCTTTAGGAAAATGACAACACTTAGCATCAATGTGTCATAGTTATATACCATGGATGTTGGTTTATTTTGTTTTAAGTTTGTGTTAAGGTTCTGGTTAAACAGTGTGAACTTGTTGGTTACTTTTTGTTGCTTATGTTTTGCTTGTTAAGGTTCTGGTCAAACTCTTGTACTGAATTATTGGTTTCTTCCCAGCCAATCCTTTTGATGGTTACTTTATTTTGAGTTAAGTTTCTTTTAAGGTTCTGTTAATGTCAAACACTCTGCTTATGCTTATCATGTATTCAGACATTTACCATTTTAATGACACTGTTATGTTATTGATTAGTAATTGAACTCATGATTGTGCCAAGAAAAAGTTTCAATCTCATTTCATTATCCAACCATGCTTACAAAACAATCATATATACATGTTGAAATAGATTCAACATAACACAATCAGGAACCCCCCTAATAGATAAACCCTAACCCAATTCACCAACAATAACAACAGCAGAATACATGTACACATGTTTCATACTAGGTTCAATGGAATTACACACTGTTGCGTTGCTTTAGATCAACTCTGCAACAACAAACAAAGAAACCCAACCCACCCAAAAAACCCTAACACTGCAATGACCTTCAGCTTCCACTCTGCCATTTTGGTTCTTGATTTCATCATCGAAAGTTTCTTCCTTATTCTAACAACTTCTGAATGTTCCACCTCTGTCTCTGGATCTGCCCAACGAAAGAAATTGCAGCCTTGTTGCACCTGCACATACCCACCAAGATCATCCACCATTCCATCACCCAACAGACCCAATTCAGAGGAAAAGTAACAAAATAAACCTCGAAGTAGACATAACCCCAAAATCTGCGACCTGGGTTCTCCTTGGTCCCTGAGATTCGCAACACTGGCTTCTCACCATGGGAACAAAGTAGCAGCCTACCATATGACGAAGTCCTGCTACGAAACGAGGTTGAGCTTTGTGCAGCCATGGCATTCTCCCTCCAGCAGGTCCTCCACAGTGATGTCTGCTCTGCAACAGTGGCTTCCACGATACTTTACCCTTTCTTCCTTTCAATTCAATGTATACTTGTTAAACTTTTCCATTCATTTTAATTTTCTATACATATATATATATATTTATAATTGTTTTCAGTGGTCATAACTGCCTGATAACGACGCAAGGGCATTTACGTCCGAAAATGTTATAAAGGACGATTTTAAATTTAAATTTGACTTTAAGGATCAAAATATACACGAGGGACGATTTCGATTCTGACCCTCAACGTGAGGGACCAAAATCGTACTTATCCCTTATTTTATTTATCGTATAAACGACTTCATTATGAATATATTTTATTTGATAAGAAAGAACAATTATAGTTCCATGATCTCAAACTCTACGATAGTAAAATTAACTAGAAGGTTTATCAAAGAAAATATATTAATAAATAAAATATTTATATTCTAAATGAGATAAATAATAGAATAAAAAAGACAAATTTTGTCTAAGTTACTTATATAGTCATCCAATGTTAATGTAGTAAGTGTGAATAGTGTATCAAATTAGTCCCATATCAAATAAAACAAAAAAGAGTGAGAAGTTTATAAGATAAAAAATCCATTAATTTACTATTTTAAATCTTGAGTTAAATATAGTGTCTTTTTATCTTATATTATCTCACTTAATTTTGGAATCAAGAGCTTCTCACGACCACCCAAAATCTAATTGGACAAAGTTGGCTCAAATTCTTTAATTTGTGGTCTGCATTTTCATGCCAATCCTAGTTGTGCCACTTCAAAAGATGCTTTACTTTTTGTTACTAAGATTCATTAAAACCCTTTCTAACTAACATTAGGCAGTGGCACCATATATTAAACAAGCAAATTAAGTGATTAGTAAAATATCAGAAGCATACAAATATTGTGGATTTGGACCATATGGATCCAACACCTTTTTTTCAATATCTCATTAATTTAATTAATTATAAGAAAACATATAGCACTGTCATTATTTCTATCTTACCTCATGCCCTACTTAACCACATTAGATTAACAAAAATGAAAATGTGATCATGATCATGACCATGAATGCAAGAATCACGTTAGCATATAATTGGTTCCCTTTTAAAGGATTTATTATATAACATTTAACTATTAAGTATCCCTAGAATGACATAAATCAACCAATAAAATGAGGTTAAATCAGCTTAACCAAAAAGGCTACTATATAGTGCTAATTAAACTTACATAAAATAAAATAACTGGTTAGACAAGTGAGTGCATTGGAGATGTGACAAAAATTAAAATAGTAGGAAAGCATTAAGAGGGGAAAATAATAATAAATAACAATACATAATCGGAATTAAGAAAATAATGGACCCTAGATTTCAGTGAAGGGACCCAACGCGGAGTTGAAAAACCAAAAAATAATGAAAAAAAAAACTTTGGAGAAGTTGGGGTTGAGTCATTGTTGAAGAGGATGATATTCACACATTTACATCAAATCATTAAAAAAAAAAATAAATGTCTTTTTTGGTTTCTAATCATTTAATTTATTGGATGGATTTTCTATTCTCTAAGAAATTTAAACACTCAAATCAATCTCTATCTACTTTGATATATGTACGTTCCAATCCCTATCTACTTTGAATAAATATCCTTTTCGATCCCTAACCAGGGACTGAAACGTACATATATCAAAGTAGATAGGTACCAATTTGGGTGTTTAAATTTTTCAAAAGTAAAAAATCCATCGAACAAATAATTAAAAACCGAAAAGAACATTTACTCTTAAAAAAATTATACCCTTTTTTCTATTATTAGAGGATTAACCTTTTTGTTCTTCTTATTATTTAATAGCACCGACTAATGTTATTTCCTTTCATTTGAATAGCTCTTTGAAACAAAGCAAACATATATGATATATATTACTCTATCGATACATGTTAATATTATAAATTTGAAATATTTTTATTTAAAATTAATTTTTTTTATTTGTTATTA
>NC_029789.2:149049462-149049705 GCF_000816755.2 Arachis ipaensis | reverse complement strand
CATTAATCAATAATTAAATTCTTAATGGACCACAAGGTGATTAAGAAATTTGATTTCCTCAAGTAACCAAACATTTTGGACCAATGGTTTTGCGTTGTCCCTAAGTTATTGTCAACTTGTAAATTTTTATGAAATTTGAACCCCCCACAAAAATCCAAAATGTTGTGCTTTTGGAATATATATACTATAATAATGTTAGCCAACTACAAGCTAAACATAAATGTTTTTTTTTTTTTTCTTTTT
>NC_029789.2:149047700-149049259 GCF_000816755.2 Arachis ipaensis | reverse complement strand
TACACAGTTATTTATAGCAAAAATAAAAATTTGTTGCTACAAGCTATCAATTTATCATTAATAAATCATCTAATTTATAATCTAATTCTTTTATGATTATTGTGATAAGATATATGACCAATGTGATTTTATAATTTTCTTATTTATTCATCGTTGTTTTGATTTAAAATTATAAGATTTATTCGTTGTTTGAAATTATTATAGCATTTGTTTATTTTTTTTCTTTTGTAATGTATTAAAAAGAAAAGCCATACCTTACTAAACTCCCATTATTAACACAATTATGAATTTTTTAGAAGAAGGGTGCATCGAGGTAAGTTCATGCATTTTTCAATATAGATTCAATTATACAATATACTCGAAAAATTAACCTATTCATTATCTTTTGGAAATTTTAACCATTACCGTAAATTTACTAATTAACATAATTAAAACTTCATCTTTTTTTTTATCGAATCTTTGTTGTTGTTTGTTAGCTTCATACCTTCCTTAGATGTACCTTTTATTTTGACGCGTACAAATTGAAATCTCCACAAACTTTTTACAAGTGATGAAGAGAAAACCATGTAAATTATAAAATAATAGAGATTAAAAATGAATTAAACAATATGTATATATATATTATATAATATTTTTACTGTTGTTTTTTATTGAAACGTGCTTTCATATTTTGGTAAATAATTTAAGAGAGTAATAATTAATAAGTTGAAGAAAAGAATAACAATTTTGAAAATTAGCCCGTCTTTGATTTCTCATTTCTCATAAAGTCAATTCCACCCATGTGCCTTTGGAAGACTCCAGTCAAAATAGGTGCACTTTCAACAAGGTTAACACCTATATATATATTTGAAATAGAATAAGCTTTTCTCTTTTTTCTTTTTTCTTTTTTTTTTTGAGGGANAGTAAAAATTGATAATTAATGATAATTTAATTAAACTTATTTAATAATTTTTAATCATAAACTTAACGTAAAGATAATTATACATGAGTTTACACCATATATATACGTTATTTTTCTGTTGAGTTGAAGTTTTAAGTTAGTTTATTAATTCATATATAGCCTAATTATTTTGATTCTCTTTCTAATTATAATGCGCATATAACAATTTCAATTATTTCAATCTTCTAATAAAAAAAAAAAAAACTTTATATATCATAGTATCATATATAACTTAGGAAAATTACACATCACATGCAATATGGGACCCCTTAAGCTTTAGAAATTAATGGAGGTTTCTAGCTAGCAAGGCAACATCTCACAAGAATGAAGCATGACACATATCATATTATATCATATGTTTGTTTTATTGTGAAGATTACTATGTATGTATATACATATGTTGTACTTTAATTTAATGTCTTATGTCACATCCCATGTGAGAATCATATGTACACAAAACATATAATACTATTGTTCCTCCATATAATTTAGACTCTGCTTTCTAAATTCTACATTTTAAAGGTGAGATGTTTTCTTATTTTCATGGTTAGAGATTTCGAATATGGAAAGTATATAATATATATGACCCTTTTTTTGAAAAAATAAAATAAAATATATT
>NC_029789.2:149044598-149047533 GCF_000816755.2 Arachis ipaensis | reverse complement strand
TTTTATTAATTGAAAATATTCCAATGTATTGTTGATTATTATATAAAAAGAATAAAACGAAGTTGGTCGAAAATAACTTAATTGATTGCTGCAGAACGCTTAATAAATTAAGGATAGGTTTAATTATTCTGTTAGTCTTTATAGTTTTACTAAATTTTTAATTAAGTTTTTATATTTTTTTTTATTTTAATTGGGTCTTTACACTATTTTTAATTTTGTAATTACGTCATATTCATATTAAAAATATTAAAATCAATATAATATTTTTACCAAAATACATACGATAAAAAATTTAATTAAGTTTTTAATCATAAATACCTTCTATTTACGAAGAAATATTCAATTAACTCTAATATTTTTTACACTATGAAGGAATTAATTACAAAATTAAAGTAGTGTAGGGATTCAATTGAAAGGAAAAAAAGTATAAAAAGTTAATTAAAAATTTAGTGAAACTATAGGAACTAATTGAGTAATTAAACCTTAAAGATATTAATATATTATTTCTTCACTTTTATTATAAATAATTATTTAAAATATGCTACCAATTATTTATTTTAGTAATTAAAATAATTAAATTATTTATTTAAAAAAAAAAAAACCCTCAAAGCTAAGTTACGTTGTTGTCATGATTCATGAACATGCTATGTTGTGCATCATGTAATCAAGATTTTAAAGACGTAAATCAATTGACGATATGAGGAGAAAACAATGAGGATGATGATGACAACAAGAGTGGAAAAATATAATATAATTATTAGTGAAACAATATATAAAAAAGAAAAAGCTAATAATTAAGAATAAAAATAAACATACATACCTCTGAAGAATAGAATTGGATTAAGAGTGTATTTCTTCAACTCTAACTTGGATTAATTTATGTTAATATGTATATGTATGTGTTTAAATAAATGAGACCACAAATAAAGTGTCACAAGCCAACTTTTGTTAGGTTAATTTCTTCTCTTTCTTTTGTATGTGTGGTGGGTTAGTTGCTCTTATAAATTATATATACATTTAACTAAAATAAAAGGTTAATTACGATTTTAGTTCTAACGTAGAAGTTAAAAATTTATTTTATCTTTGATTTTTTTTCGTTATAAAATAATCCTAAAAGTTTCAGCTTATTTTAAAATCGTTCTTTTTTCTAAATTTTTTATTTTTATTACTAAATTACTCCTAACTAAAAAAATTATAAAATAAAATAAAAAAAATACAAAAGAGGCAGAGAGCATTTAAAGTTGATAGAGAAAGAGAACCCCGGAGAGACTTGGCGTCGGGATCGGTGGGAGGAGAAGTGGGATTGGAGTGGGAAGCATTATGATCGGAGGAGGGGTGTTCGATGGGGAAGGTAGCGCCGCCATGCCGCCGCTTGTGATGGAGAGTAGGGGATCTCTATGTCGCTGCCGTTGCCGCTGCTTCATTCCTTGCCGTTTTCGTCGCAATTCACGGCGTCGCCATCACTGCTGCAAGCCTGCAGCGCTTTTTTTTTTTAATTTTTCTGTTTTTGCTTTTACATCTGGTTTTGCTTTTGTTGTTGCTCTAATTTTATTATCCATTGTTATTACTGGTATTATTCTTCTAGGTGTTGTTGTTGTTTCATTGCTTTTATTTTTCGCTTATGTATTCTGCTTCTGTTTTTACATTATGCTTCTTCCTGTTTCTGTTTCTGCATTTCGAGAAGAAGGGGGAAAGGCATTTTCATCTGATTTACAACAAATTGAAATCTTTGAAAATATTTTATAGCAAAAAAAAAAATGAAATAAATTTTCGACCTTTACGTCAAAAACCAAAATCGTATTTAACCCTAAAATAAAAAATTATAATTTTTTTTATAGAATTAGATAATTTAGTGTGTGAAACTATAAGATTAATGTTAAATTAAATTGTTGAGTTAAGAAATTAACTAATTAATTAGTGATGACAAACATTATTTTTGGCAAAATAAATAATTAAATTTTGTTTAATTAATAGGTATATGTTGCTAATTATTTATTTTGTGTTGCAGGCCAAAATGTGAATTACAGCCCAAATGGAATGAGAAACAAAACAAGTTTGATGGGCTGAAAGCAAATAAAGAGCCCAAGCAAAAGCCCAAAAGGAAGCAAGCTTAAGAAATTAAAATGAGCCAAGCATATCTCTACCCGATCCAAGCCCAATTTTGTTTCAGCAAACAATTCCCTCCATCTTGCTCCAACCAAAGCAACGTTCCTCTCCTCTCTAATCAAGTCACATCAAGATTTCAGAAAAAGCAAGAAAGAGAAAGAGAAGAAAAGCTTCTTCCATAAGCCATTAACCAAAGAAGCAAGAGAGAGAGAGTTGAAGCTTGAAGCACAGAAGCTAAAACAGAAATCCCAAGCTAAATCAAGCTTAAGAAAGGTAATCCATCTCATCTTGCATGCATCAAATCTTCATCCCTTCTTCCCAACTCTCTGCACTACCCGAAAATGGCTTTGAAGGAAAAGTTGGTCTCTGCCCTATTCTGCTTCACATCTACGGTCACAAGTGATACTTGGGGACCAAGTAGTTTTTCAATGGCTAAGATCAAGTTGACCATGAGAAGATTTCCATGGTTATTATTTTGTGGCTTTCGGTCATATTGGAGAAGTCAGAAGCAAAGGTTCTACTTTGATGCTTGAGAAGAAAAAGTAAGCTTGTGGGTTGGTGAAGCTCAAGGCTCAAGGTGTTGACCTTGGAAGAAGAACTCAGCCACATGCAAGGAGATATAAGAAGTTTGATGTTCACTCAGAAACCAAGGAGAGAAAACCAGTGAACCTGAGGTGTTTGTTCTGAGAAAGCTCTTTGAAGAAGTTCAACTAACTGGACAGTGTAACCTAATCAAAGGTGCATTCCTCCAGTATGAAGAACTGAATCAGAGGCTTGCTAATCTGGTTTTTCGCATAGCACAGAGGCTGTTGATGAAGTCAATCTCCTT
>NC_029789.2:149040276-149043455 GCF_000816755.2 Arachis ipaensis | reverse complement strand
TTTCGAATTAATTTAGTATTGAATTCGGATTTTTATAATAAATATGATATAATTTTAAAATCGAAAACAGATCTAGCAAAATTCAGTTCAACCCGGCCACACCCCTAGCTTAATTCATTGGCAACAAGCATTAATAATGTATAAAATTACTTACTTAGTTACACCATAAAACAAACTAACATAGTATATATATAATGACTTGCCTATTTAGTTTTAGACTTGTTTTGTGACCTATTTTGTTTGATTTTTTTTTCAGTCATAAAAAAAAACTAACATAATATGTAAATTTAGTTTGTATGTTTCATACATTTATATTCACATGTCTGCATTTTATAACATATTTAAATATTTATTATAGAATATTATATTTTTATTGAACTTTTTTAATTTTAATATGGAGAGAAGGTTGGTGTATAGCAGAGTTATGAAGGTATATGGTGTTTCATCAGGGTATGAGGACTGCGCAAGACAATTCGGACCGTCCGATTGGAGGTACTAAAAAT
Source organism: Arachis ipaensis (assembly GCF_000816755.2). Lineage (NCBI taxonomy): Eukaryota > Viridiplantae > Streptophyta > Magnoliopsida > Fabales > Fabaceae > Arachis > Arachis ipaensis. The sequence continues at coordinate 149,042,952 of NC_029789.2, read as the reverse complement.
CCTGGATCCGATTTGTGTACTGGCAGAAAATCCTGAGTTCGATTTCAGTATCCATGAAATTCTACAATGAAAATCCTGGGTCCGATTTCAGAAAATTGTGGGTCCGATTTGTGTCCCTCTCTCTCCAATGAAATTGGACGGTCCAATTTCTTCTCACTAAAACAAAAAATTGAACGCGGTCACAACCGTGTATACCTCCCCAATACTCCATAACTCACCATAACTCACATGTTAACCTCATATTAAAAAAAATTAGCCTATTTTTATTATCTCGATTTTTAGTAATTATAAATATTCTTATATATCGTATACAATTTTAATACATTCAAATTCTTTCTATATTTTTATCTCTTACCTTTCTAATACATTATATGCATGAATGAATGAATAAATTCGAATGGTAGATGTTTAAAGACAAGAAGAGTCGATTAATTTCGAGAGTTACTTCTGCTTCCATTCCATGCCATGCCATCTTTTTTTTCCTCCTAATTTTACTTTTTTTTTTTGGGTCTTTCTCACTTTTTTTTAATTTCTTTTATGAATATATAAAACTGTATGATAGTATATTATTTAGCTGCTTATAAATTCAACAGTTATTTTTCTTATAATTATCATCGTCTGAGAGTGGTAAATGGGAAAGAATGAGAGAGGTGAAGTACCGAGTTAATAGTTTTTATTAGGATTTTGATTGTATAGTTGGTTAAAGGATTGAGATAGAAAAAAATGATAAAAGTGGTATTCTATAAAATTTTTAACAGAGTCAATTTTAAATTAAACAATTTCATAAAAACAACGTTAATTTAAATTTTTTTTTAGTTAATTTTGTCAATAGTCAAGTTTTTTATAAATAACTATTTACTCTAAAAAAACATTAAATTTAGTATTAGTTTACATATATTTTAATTAATCTTTAAATAATATATTATTTATTAGAGAATTCTCCATAAACGCAAGTGAAGAATATAAATAAATACGCAGACAAATAAATAATATTTAACTAAAATAATTAAATATATCTCACCATTATATATCAAACTTGTATGCTAATATAAAAAGGAGGCAAACATGCCTTGATCCAAAAGCATAAATAAAAGAGAAAATTCCAAAACAGCTCCTTATAATTATTTTAAAAGACAACAAGGTTCTTGACAAAAAAAAAACTCAATCCAGTCCCTGACAATTATTTCAAAAGGACAATGAGGTCCTTGTGCCAAAAAAAAGTCAATGTTATTTTTTTTTTGTATAGAAACTAATCTGTTCCAAAAAAAATCAGGGTCGAACGAGGTATTCACTCTAAATAAAAAGTTCAGAAAAAAAAAAAAAGAAAAGAAAATGATTAAACTAGGGTAATATCCAAATAGGTGGACAAAAAAGACTAACATCTGATAATACTCTTTCACAACTACCATCTTCTAAATTAAAAATGCCAATGTCATGACCCCGAACATAATCTGTTGGGCCTATTCCATCCATATTATCAGTAAAATAGATGGTATTTCCTTTGCAATTGCTTGCCAATATCTGAACTGAAGAATTGAGTCCAACAAGTAATGCGTAATTCCCTAAATTATATATTCTTGACCATACTTTTTCATTCAATTTATAAACCTCGAATTTGATAGTCTCTAAATTGGGCCGAGAGTCTGTTGGCATCAGAGAAAGAACATATCTTACGAGCATCAATAAACTTCCATCATCATCACAACCAACCAAATAGCTATATTGGGAAATAGAGCAGTCAAGTTCTTCAGGAGGTGTCCCTTCATAAACTCCGACCACTGCAAAATTTTTCTTTATATCAAATTCATATAGTACGAAGTCAAAGCCCATTGCATATATCTTCTCTTGGAAAAATATGACATCCATAATTTCCTCATGATCTGTTGGAAACTCGATCCATCTCGGACTATTGGGCTTAAAATAAAAGGCCAATTTTTTACTATTTCCATATATGGCCATGGCCTTAAAATCATCATTGTTAGGTGCTGAATTCGTAATAACCTTCGAAACATTGACCGTACGCATGTAAACCGTATCTAGAGTGCCAACATACTCCTCAAAATCATAAGTGCATTTGTCGCCATGAATATCAATTACATTGGGAAAAGTTGAAATCGGAGGAAGATCGAAGCAAACCTTTGTAAATGGATTTATCATTCGGATGGTGCCTTCATCTATTGATACGGTTATTATCCATCCATGACAAGATCCACGAATGATGTTGTTTTGCAGCTCTGGCATTGTAAGATGGTAAATCTCCTTCTCTTCAAGAATACGAGTTTGTTTCTGACTTAATTTTGAGAGGGTGCCTTCAAATATCGTAGGATTTTGGGAAGATTTTTTAGCTTTAGGTAATAGCAGACATGGAACTTTGTTGCCTCTGGGGATCTGTGGAAGATTGAAGTTCCATTGCTTGCAAACCAATCCAAATCGAGGGTATTCATCGTATGAATAGAACCGCTTTATAATTTCCTTCAACATATCTTCATGTAGGTTTGCCCACTGATCAACTCCGCCCATATCTGAATCGCTAGCCTCCAAATCAGAGACTAGTAAAGAGGGGGCTATTTTTTTAGTAGGTAATTTAGTGTGTTATCCTCCTTATATAGGCTTGTTTAGGTAAACTGTTAAAAAAAGATCTATATCTTTTTTCTAAAAAATAAAAGTAATTTTAGG
>NC_029789.2:149037362-149037663 GCF_000816755.2 Arachis ipaensis | reverse complement strand
TCACCAAGAACTAGTCCAAGTTCAAACCGGCCAGGTTTGGGTTATATTTCGAAAAATGAGGCCGCTTTCAAGAAACCAACTTTTCACTACAAAACCTCATTCTCGAAAGGTAAAAATATTCAAAAAAATTCTGGTGAAAATGCTTTTGCAAAGAGGAATAACTTTACTAAAAATCAGTTTGTCAAAAGAAATGCATCTCCTCCAAGAACCAGAAAATTTTAAAACTTTAATCATTTCAAGCAATATAACTCACATCAGTTTCAGCATCACACACCAGAAAATCATTGTGTTAATTGCAAAA
>NC_029789.2:149014522-149019900 GCF_000816755.2 Arachis ipaensis | reverse complement strand
GGTTTATCATCAAGATGCTAGAATTATTGAAGAGTCCATACATGTTACATTCTGTGATACTAACTTGGTGCAAAGCATTTTAGAAGATGTTGATGCAGGAAATCAAGCTCAAAAGGAGGATGAGACTGCTCAGAATCATGGAAAAGAGAATTCTGGACAAGCTGAACCAGAAACAGCAAATGATGAAAATTCAAGAGACAATTCCATTTTGTCTCATGAATCTGAAGGAAATTCTGCAGACAGCAGCACACAGAATCTCTTGGTGACTGAATCTGCCTCCAAGTCCACCAGACCTCGTGAATGGAGATTCTTGAAGAATTATCCTGAGGAATTTGTCATTGGGGACGTCTCTCATGGAGTGCAAACAAGGTCCTCCACTAGAAAGGCAAATGAAGGTTCAAACATTGCCCTTCTTTCACAAATAGAGCCTCAAAATGTCAAGGAAGCACTTAGTGACCCTTCTTGGGTTAAAGCTATGGAGGATGAACTTCTTGAGTTTGAAAAGAACCAAGTGTGGACGTTGGTTTCAAGGCCAAGTGGAAAGAAAGTGACCGGCACCAAGTGGATATTCCGGAACAAGTTGGGAGAAGATGGTAGAATTGCAAGGAACAAGGCAAGACTGGTGGCACAAGGATATGACCAAGAAGAAGGAATCGACTTTGATGAATCCTTTGCCCCTGTTGCTCGAATGGAAGCCATAAGACTTCTCTTAGCTGGCACATCCAATTTTGGTCTTTGGTATCCTAAGATTGATGAATTTTCTGCAGTTGGTTATTGTGATGCAGATTTTGCTGGTGATAGAGTTGATAGAAGGAGCACTTCTGGTTTATGTTGCTTCCTTGGGAAGTCCTTAAATGTATGGTCAAGTAAGAAGCAACCAACGGTGGCCCTTTCCACAGCAGAGGCTGAGTATATAGCTGCTTCTTCTTGTTGTTCTCAGCTTTTATGGTTAAAAACACAGCTTGCTGATTACAAATTAAAGGCTGAAAATATTCCCCTGATGTGTGATAATATGAGTGCCATTAATATTTCTAAAAATCCAGTTTTGCACTCTAGGACTAAGCATATTGAAGTGAAATTTCACTCAATAAGAGAACATGTCCAAAAGGGAGATATTTGCATTCAATTTGTTAAATCAGAGGAGCAATTGGCAGATATTTTTACAAAACCATTAGCTGAGGATAGATTCTGCATGCTTAGGACTTGTCTAGGAATTTTGAGTTATGATTCCTTGTTTGAAAAATACTGATGTATTTGCTGGAGCTTTTTTTATCTCATAAACAGGTATGAGACAATTCTGGGCAGGTGATGAACGTTTCCCTCAAGTCAACGTGTTCTGGGCTTGTTTCAAATGAATCTCAATCTGGGCCAACCTCAATATTCAGATCTAGTGTGGTCCAAATGTGTTTCATTAATATCATATCACCTCAAGGCCCAAATATGAATGTTACAATCTTGTGTGTTAGTTTTTGATGACTCATGTGTTTCATGAAAAGTTTTCAATAAAGGTTTTGTGGCCCAAAAGATTTTCAATAGGATTTAATTTTGGCCCAAAAAGGTGTTTCAGGTTAATATTGTTGTTTTAAAAAAATTTTAAAATTAATTTTTAAAATCAAATAAAATCTTTCTTGAATGAGGTCATGTCTTTTCAAGTCTTTTCAAATGGTGATGCAGTTGCATGGTTTTGGAAACTTGCTTTTTGGGTACGGTTACCAACACTCCCTCTCTTCCCTCCATAACTCCTTCTCCATCACTTCAGTTTTCACCACTACCCTTACTACTCTCTCCTCTTCTTAAATTGAAACTAACCAAATGAGGAAGAAAACCATTGCAAAAAGGGCTCCTCGTGAGAAGGTTTTCAAGCTACCCACAAAGCCATCCACTCGCTCTCAAGACCGCACCTTTACCCCTTCTCCTTCTCCTCCTACCTCTCCTCATCGCTGTGACCCCATGGCTCGGACCAAAAACACTCCAAGGTTTTCTGCCTCTGCCAAGCCGACGCCACCACCAAAGGCCACACTTTCCAAGCCTGGCTCCTCAAAACCTAGTTCAGCAAAGCCTGGCTCCTCCAAAGGCAAACGTCAGGCGACTGAGGAACCCATACCCGAACCATCTCAACCAAGATCCAGGTCGGTTCCAATGCGCCCTCAACGAGGTAACACTCGAGTCCCTCTCCAGAATGTTAAAGAACCAGACATTGGACCTTTTGATCACAAAGCTCACTTTTTGACTTCTCATTCGAACTATAACCCTTATAGATTCAAATCTGCCATGAACAATGATTTTTATGAGAAGGTTATCCAGTATCGTACCCTATGTCCCTCTTTTCTTGCTGATTTGCCATCTTTGAAAAGAAAAGGATTTCCTTTTGTTGATAACTTGATTTTTTTGGACTAGAATCACCTTTTTTATATCAAAAAACCTGTTTATCCCTTGTTGGTCAAAGAGTTTTATGCAAACATGACTTATCATGAGGGCACTGCTCATTCGTATGTCAAGGGCCGAGATATCGTTTTAAACAATGAGACCGTCAGTGATGCTTTGAAGTATACTGATGTTGGGCCCTGTGCCTATACGTCAGTTAAGTGGGATGAAGGAGTTGGTGTTTCTTACAATGATGCCCTGGCTAGTATTTGTGAACATATCTCTTTAATAGATGGCATTACACCCACTCACAAAGCCCTAGGATATGAGCGTGCTCAACTGCACCGAATAGTCAATCATATTATTCTGCCTCAAAGCGGCTCATATCAAAGGGTTTCCTACACTGATACTCTTGTTTTATATGCCCTTCTCACCAAAACTGAAATTTCATTTGCATATTTGATGGTTAGATACATGTTTGACTCTGTTAGAAGTGAAAAGGACAAAGCTCTTCCTTATGGCATGTTTCTAACTTGTATTTTTGAGTATTTTGGTGTTGACTTGACAAATGAGAAATATGAAAATAGACATTCATATCTAAAGGGAGGTGGTTCAGTGAAACAGAACAAAGGACCCACTAGATCTGAAAGAGTTGTCCTAGATGATGAAGATGATGACTATGTCCCTGAGGATTCTTCTGCTCCTTCCACTGAGGGTACTTCCATTTCCACTGGGAAGAAATCCACTCTGCTGAATGTGGTCAAGGATGTTGCTCAAGAGTTTGTTTCCCAGTCAAACCACTTGATTGCCATGAGTAAGGAACAAAGGAAACTAGCTAGCAAGCATGAGAACTTTCTGAAGAAATCTAGGGATAGGGTGGCTGTGCTCATGACCTTCATTGATAATCTTCAAAATGATGAAGACATTGCCACTGATGTTGAGGATGAAGCTGCTTCGGAGGGGAATGGTTCTGATGCCTAGATTTGTCTCACAAAATCTGTTGATGCTCCTCAATTTTTTGTCTCATAAACTCTGTTTTATTTTGCTGCTATTTGGTATACTTTTGTTATCTTGGATAACTGTAATAACTTTGAACACTGATGCACTTTTGGTTATTTAGTTAGTTCTTTTGGCTGTGCACTAACCTCTCTTGCAGGGTCTATAGTACTGTTTTTGTTACTCTTGCTTGTTATCCGCCCTTGATGACAAAAGGGGGAGTAATAGGATTCAGTCGATTGATTCAGTTGAATGATGCTGCTGATTTTTCTGATTAGTTAGTTGATTGCTGCTGATAAGTTATTGATGCTGCTAATTCTTTTCTGAAATTTGTTTCGGATTAGAACTGAACTTTGTTGTTGCAATTTTTTGTTGTTTTACAATATGCTTTGGCTGTTGTAATGATAAGAGATACTGGGCTGAATATGTGTTGCTGGTTGTATAAGAATCCCTTAGTCAAGTTACATCTTGAACAGCTCCTTTTAAGCTTAATGTAAACAGGAACAAAAAGAAAAGAGCTCAAATTCAGGGGGAGCTACTGTTGAAAAGGAAAGGGGGAGTAACATCATTCAAAGGGAGTCTCTAAAACCTTAACTCAAACTCATTTCCTTTTGAGTGTTGCTTAAAATCATGTTTGTCATCAAGGGGGAGATTGTTGAGTTAAGAAATTAACTAATTAATTAGTGATGACAAACATTATTTTTGGCAAAATAAATAATTAGATTTTGTTTAATTAATAGGTATATGTTGCTAATTATTTATTTTGTGTTGCAGGCCAAAATGTGAATTACAGCCCAAATGGAATGAGAAACAAAACAAGTTTGATGGGCTGAAAGCAAATAAAGAGCCCAAGCAAAAGCCCAAAAGGAAGCAAGCTTAAGAAATTAAAATGAGCCAAGCATATCTCTACCCGATCCAAGCCCAATTTTGTTTCAGCAAACAATTCCCTCCATCTTGCTCCAACCAAAGCAACGTTCCTCTCCTCTCTAATCAAGTCACATCAAGATTTCAGAAAAAGCAAGAAAGAGAAAGAGAAGAAAAGCTTCTTCCATAAGCCATTAACCAAAGAAGCAAGAGAGAGAGAGTTGAAGCTTGAAGCACAGAAGCTAAAACAGAAATCCCAAGCTAAATCAAGCTTAAGAAAGGTAATCCATCTCATCTTGCATGCATCAAATCTTCATCCCTTCTTCCCAACTCTCTGCACTACCCGAAAATGGCTTTGAAGGAAAAGTTGGTCTCTGCCCTATTCTGCTGTGTATCTACGAGACAAAAATAAATTGTCTCATAAATTTCCGCTGCTAAATTAAAACAGAATCAGAATTGCAAATCTGTTTTAAAAGGGTAACAACAGTAATTAAAAAGGAAGGCATAGATTCAACCCCCCTTCTCTAAGCCTACCACAACTTTCATAAATATATATAGATGATTAGATGTTATTCTCTATAGTAATATAAATATAGTTTTAAGATAGATGCTTTTTTTCTATGTTATTACAATGAATAATAACATGATAATTTTATATGAAATTTAAAATTTTATATGTCATTCATTTGTTATAACACTATTTTGTCCTCTCTTAAAATATATTATAATAGATAGATCATATATAACAATGTGTGGGAGGATAAGTTTTTTTTTTTTAACGGTATTTTTTAACTCGACAGGTCAAGAATTAATCTGTTGTGGATTGAAGCTTTATTTAAGATTTATCGTGACCAATAAATTAAATTACTACATGGATTCGAACCCCAATACTTTTTTTTTTTAATAAAAATCTCTAACATTTATTTAAGAATACTAATAAGTTTAAGGCTTTAAGCATCAGAACAATCCAACTTGATTGAATAAGCTTTCTCTATTTACATATTATGGCTGTTTCCACTTTCCACACGTGGCTTTCAATAGTATGCAAAATTCGACCATCCGAAATTCAATTCAATCTGAATTTAAAGTATATTTTGTTGAGTATTCAGTGTCATTTTTTAGTTAAATTTAAATTATGTTTCAAACGACTCAAC
>NC_029789.2:149010687-149014510 GCF_000816755.2 Arachis ipaensis | reverse complement strand
ATACATTAAAAAATATAAAAAAATTATTAAAAAAAATCTTTTGTTATCGATTTAATAACATTTAAACGTGCACATTATATAAAATACATGTTTTATTATTATTGTTGTTGCACAATGTGTCTTTTCCTTATCTTTTTTTAACTCATTAATGAGAAATATATTTTCATTAATGCAATCAAACGCCATTTCTTGAATTGATTTTTTTTTCTAATTGGTGCATGCGAGCGCGCTCTCTTAAATATTTTTATATTTTACCTTTTACATAATTACTTGATATATTTTAGTAAATAATTAATTTGTCACGACCCAAAATGAACCATGACCGGCGCTCAGGGAAACAGTTTCCTAGCAAGCCTATCAAACTCAAATATAAATCAAATAAGAAAGCTACAAATATTTTAAAGAAATTTACAGTTTCTAAAACGAATAATTTCATATTTTTAATAAAAGGTAAAACAATTAGATATGGATGGATCCTGTCTGTGATATATGGAGCATATGACGTCTAAGAATTCAACAAAAATGAAGTACCAATTGCAGATCATTACTCTTGAATAGAAGGCTCACACATTCAAGTATTTGTTCCTGAAAATTATTTTTAGAAAAACGGAATGAGTTTTGCAACCCAGTGACCAGACAATACATCTATAATCGACATGAGACCATATATAAACATTATATAAAAAAATAATTTTAATTAGAAAATAATAATTCATAATAATAAGTGAATCAATAAGGGAGTTTCTCATACAGAAATCAAATCAAAAGTCCACACTTAGGCAGCTCCACCTCTATGGGTAGCCCTTTCCTCTAGTGTGTCCGTACGGAATAACAGATCTAACGTGTGGCCTACACGTTAGGCTAGCAACGCCCCTGCTAGCTGAGGTCTGAGCCAGATGCATCTAGGTTAACGTCATAACCGCCGTTAACTACGATTTTCTAATACGAGCCTCCCAAACCAATTCAAAACATATAATTTCAAATACAACCAATTTTCGATCTTTCAAATATATACAGTATCAAATCAAACCAAATAATACTCTCTTATCAAAAGTCCTTTTCAATCATATGAAATGTCAAATATACTTTACACATTCATAGTATATGAGTGAGTATTCACAATACTTTAATGTTTCAAAAACACATATTCAATAAAATCGAATATTCTAAAATACTACAAAACTTCATCAAATATGTATATAGTCTCATGTGCAGATTAAAAATTCGAATTTCACAAAAATAATATTTAGTTCTAATAAATCAATTATTAAAATCAATTCAAATCCTTTGTTAATAACTTGTAAGTATAGTCATAAATTCAAGCAGTATATATCAAAATAATTATAGATGTAAAGCCAAATAATTATAAATGTAAAGTCTACTCACAACTTGGTCCCAGGGGGCCGAAAAAACTGAAACCGGAGTGGCAAATTAAAAGGGTGAAGATGGTTGGAATAGAATGGATCGAAAGGACGTAGAATCTAGACCGAGGCAGTAGCAACAACTCCAACTAATCCCGCAGCAACAACTTTGTAATAGTCACAGCTATAGCGGCTAAAATAGAATGGAAACAAGGTAGCATAAATGGAATAGTAGCAGAGCAAAAGTGGAAACGATGCAAGTTTAAGGAAAAGACCTAAACCAAAACAAAGGCACTATTCGGCGGCGTTTTTCCAGAAACCACAACGGTGATGGCAACCTTAGCTCCGATAAGATGCTTAAACCGGAAGCATAGGACCAGCAACGGCGCCAGCAAGAAATGGCTCTGACGGCGGCCGCAGCTCGAATGTGACCTCCTTCCCCAGCAACGGCAGCAGCAGCGGCAACACACCACCGTTACCTCTCTTCCCAGCGACGAGTTCTGTTATATTCTCCTTCCCCTTTCGCGAAGTCTCTCCCTTCTCTCTCCTCGTGCTCTCCTCAGTGACGGCGACTTGGCATGGCGGCTGTTGAGGCTCAGCGGCGATGGAGACAAGGCGCGGCAGCTGTAGCAGTTTGACGGTAGCGAAGCAGAACGGCGGCAGTCCTTCTTCCTCGTCTCTTCTCTCGCGCTCGTCCCCTCTCTCAGACGCATCTCACTCGGTTCTGGCCTCTGATGGCGATGCGACGGCGGCGAGCTGGACGTGGCTGGCGGCGACGCGACGGGACACGAAGGGCGAGCTCCAGGCCAGCGATGACGAGGCACGGCTCTCTCTCTCCTCGCATGGTGGCTCGGCGTGGACAGCTCTCTCCTTCCTCCTCCCTTCTCTTCTCACGGTCTCCCCTCTTCTCTCTTTCCCTTTTCTTTCTTTCTTTTTCCTTCGAGTCTGTGTATGTGTGTGTGTGCTGTGAGGAAGAGGGTGTGAGGTGAGTGAGGGTGTGTGCGGCGGTGAGAAGTGAGTGAGTGTGGGGCTAGGGTTAGAGAAAGAAGAAAAATATTTAGGAGTGGTCCCACCATCTTATGTATTTGTTTATTTTTTTCTGGTTATTACAACAGCACACTCCAAACAGCTTTCTCTCCTAGTGAACACCTCTCTTTCATTGTCCTTCTCACATTCTGCTTCAAAAATCAAAAGCAAGAACACAACAATAAATACATTGAATAATACATTGAACAGTGAATCACAATCAAGAGCAATTTCAATAAATCAACAACAAATAAATTAAACAATGAACAATAATCAGAAGCAATTTTAGTAAATCAACAACAAATAAATAATGAACAACAATCAGCAAAGAATATACACTGAAACAGAAATTGAACAATGAATCAATGATTATTAAACAGAAATTAAATACCTAACTCGGAGACTTCATATCTGACTTGACTCGGTGACTGGGTGCTTTTCGCGAGACCAGAAACGATGTTGTGGGTGGCTGGGCAGTGCTGTTTTTCCGCAAAGCCAGAAACGGTGCTATGGGTGGTCCTTCAAGTCTGTGTGTGTGCTGTGAGGAAGAGGGTGTGAGGGGAGTGAGTGTGTGTGCGGTAGTGAGAGGTGAGTGTGTTAAAAGAGGGTTAGGGTTTGGTTTGAAAAAAAAGAGGAACAAGGGGTATTGTAGGGATTTTACATAATTATTAAATACTGATATAATAATTGGCGTTTTTACTCTAAAATAATTACTTTATAGTTTTTATATTTACTCTATTGTTAATAAAAAATAGGACAAATCACATAAACAAATTAAATGGGTTTTAACTTTACATAAATGTCCTAAATATAAAGAGTTAACACGAATGTCCTAAAACTATATAAATTGAAGCAATATAATTCAATTTATACTAATATCATATAAATCGAATTCATATGATTTGAATTAATTAGTGTAACAACAAATAAATGTAAATCAAATTCAGCAGTTGATAAACTATTGTAAATTGAATCTAATCAATTCGATTTACTTGTATAGGCATATAGTTTGATTAAATCGAATTTATTTAATTTAATTTATTAAGAAGTATGTGCTATATAAATAGAATCAAAACGTAAAGTGTTTAAGGGTCCGTTTGGGAAACTCTAGAAGTAGTTTTTTTTAACTTTTGACTTATAAAAAGTAGTAGTATTAATGTCAGGTGCAATTTTCAAAACCAAATTGTAACTTTCTAAGAAGCTATTTTGGTGCTTATAGAGAAGTTAAAGAAAATGACTTCTCTCATAATACTTCTACTTTTCATTACATTTCTTTAAAAGAAGCACTTTTAGAGTTAAAAATCCAAACACAAAATAACTTATTTATAAGTTACTTTTAACAGAGTCATTTATTGTTTAAGTTATTTTATAAAAAAAAACTTAATTAAGTTAGTTACCCAAACTGGGTCTTAATGGAGTAGAAATTATTATAATGG
>NC_029789.2:149003973-149007083 GCF_000816755.2 Arachis ipaensis | reverse complement strand
GCTAGTGAAAATAGTTTTTTTTTTTTTTTAAATAAAGATGTATTTGGAGTTGTTATGGATATGATGGTGTTCACTCAGACTGAGGTGTATATATGTGCTTCTAATGGACATTGTTAATTAATAAAAATAAGATGTGCTAAAATTTTTCATGCGAATATGTATTAAGACTAGAACTTAGAGAGATTCCACATTTTTATTATGCATGAATAATATAGCATCTGGTGAATGACATTGATAATTGATAATGACCCTTAGAGCCAAATGGTTGAATCACATCCACATCTTCAAAAGTAGCTAAATAAATACAATTTACTCTCTAAATATAACCAAATTAAAAAATGGACTAAATAAATTGTTCTTAATATCAAAGCATCTAGTTTAGTTTTTCTGCAATTTCTAAGTCACAACTTTATATTAAGAAAAAATTTAAGCCTTGGCTTCATCATAGATACTCATGAGCCTTTCCATAATACCTGTTAATCACATGACACTGCCACAATACAAAGAATTAATTAGAACTTATCATTTTGATACATAAATTAAGCTGTTATCATTAATATCTAAAACTAACCTTCTTTGATACAGGAGGAGAATCAGGACTTTGAACAGGATAGAATTTGTAAACTCTCATATTTTTAAATGCAACTTTAGTTTCTTCACTCATTTCTTCAATGACTTTTCTTCTAGCTTCCCTTGCCTTAAAATCAGTGACAAAAATCAAGAAACAAAAAGAAAAAGAAAAACAGATGTGTATGTATATTCAGAACCAAAGAAAATTCATTATACCTCTTTATTAGCTTTCTTTTCTTCGCGTACTTTTTCCTTCACAAAATCCTACGACGAAAAAGAAAGAGAATCAGCCATTGAAATCAAGTTGAAAAAGTTAGTTGAAAAACTTGCATGCATGTATTCCTACCTTGAACTCATGTTTTCGATCTGCTGATAATTCCTCATCTTTTATGAGCTCATCACTGAACTCCTGTGTGGAATATTATTATAAAGCAAGAAATGTCAATGCTTTTCTAGTTTCTACTTAGAAATTTATCTTCTACTTAGAAAGTTTAACCGGACAAAATCATAAACATTAGAAAGTTAATCCGCCTTTACCTCAAGATCATTGAACTTCCAATCAAATGAACAAAAGACCTGCAAAATAAACAAATGTATCTAAACATGTCATGCAAAAATGGGGATCTCAAGCAACACACAAACACTGTTAAAAGTTTAAACTAACAATTTCTATAATAACAAGATTTAATTACTCTGTTAGTCCTTATAGTTTTACTGAATTTTCAATTAAGTCTCTATACTTTTTTTTCTTTTCAATTGAGTCCCCATATCATATCAGATTTTGTAATTAAATCTGATATGGTCTAAGGGCCCAAATAAAAAAAATATAGGAACATAATTGAAAATTTAATGAAACTATAGGGACCAGCAGAATAATTAAACCTAATAATAATTACCGGCTTTGGCTCTGTTGGAAATAGTATTTGAACCTCAGTACTTTGTTCAAGTTCATCTTCCTTTAATGGATGGTAGAAATCTTCAAAAAGAATGACAGTTAAAAGGAAACAAATTAATCAAATATTCTTTGTTCTATCTGATAGGAAATATCCAACATAGTGTGATCAATAATTAAGAAGTTAAGCCTCAAACTAATTACTACTCACATGGCAAGCAATACTCATACTTGATCCAACTTTAAATGTTTCAAAGCAGCCCTGCATCACATTGAGTATATCACACATAAAATCAAAACTTCTCTAATCAATAAAATATTATCATTTTGCAACCTGAATTCTGAAACAAGCTACTGATACTATACTAAGGTATTTGAATCAAAGATGGTGGCATACCTCCTTTGGGTGCAACTCAAGATAAATATTTGATACTTCAATCTGTCAATGTTGAAGAAGACAAATTCAGGAATAACCAAAAATTTCACAACAAAATCGAATAAAACAATTCCGAGGGTAGACGAATTAAAATGTGTACCGATCCTCTGAGGAGATGTATGGAATCCAATCCATTTTCATTTGTTTCATGGGAATAATCTCTTCAGTCTCTCTCTGAACAGAGGTAATCCCAATTTTATCAGATGGAGGAAAAGGTGACAATACATGTTTTTTCATAAGAAAATTGTAGCATTTTTAATAATATAGTGAAAACTTCAAGTTTTCTATTATCAAAATCAATATAGTTACAACTTACAAATTCAAGTTTCTTATGACCAACAATAGGTGAATAGAAGTCAAAAACCATATCCCAAAGGATAGACTCACAAGTCACTAATCAAACTATATACACAAATTGATATTGATTATATAGTTACATGGAACGCAATATATTCTGGTATGAAAATAGGTATGTGGTACACCACATGAAAAATATTTTATGTGGAGAGTATACTTATAGCGTTTCAGTTCATAGATAAATTGTAAATTGGTACGCGATACGTCACCTAATTGGTGAAATCATGTAACTATTGATACCTTGAAGCAATGATCAACTTAGCTAGAAGATTTTAATGTAGAGAAAGCGCGGCTTGAATTTAAAACTTACAGCAACAATAATAGGTACCAAGATAACTTTTTCTACATCTTTAAAGCAGACTTGTTGAGCTGCAAAACATGCACAAAAATAGTGACATTGCTAAGTGTTAACCTACATAAATATCTTCAATAGGGACACAAAGCGACGAAACAAACAACGACTATGCTACGTGTACACTAAAATTAGTCACCAAATCAATCACCAGTATAAAATACATATTGGAATACAAATTTAAACCACACATGTATTTATACACAAATACATTGGTGACTGATTTTAGTGGCTAATTTTAGTGTACGACGTTTTTGAACAAACAAATACTTACGCTCAGTACAACCAAAGAGGTAAACCTTTTTCCCATGCAAAACACCACCCTCTTCAAATGCATTCTGAAAAAGCAATTTAATAAGTTAAATTCTAAAGACCAAATACAGAACTACAAGATCAAAGGGGACTTTGTATTTGGTAGCCATACTCACTTCAAGATTAGAGAAATTCCACTTGTACTGATATACAGAATCCAATTGATCCCACTGGCATTATAATGTGATCGA
>NC_029789.2:149000930-149003748 GCF_000816755.2 Arachis ipaensis | reverse complement strand
AGAACAATCCGATAAACAAACCTCTGTTTCAAAAGGAATACTTCTCTCCACAAATCTTGCTAGAGAATACACATCAACAAATGTTTATTTATCAGTAAATGCATACATGTATATACATATATTAATGGATAAATTGATCACTATATATTTGTGTATAAATATATATGTAGCTTATATATTCAAATAAAAAAGCTTTCAAACCTTCATCATAACTTGATTGTGTAATTTAATCGAATAAATTTATTTAATTTTAAGTTTTGTTAAATCTAAATGAAATTGGACCAAATTTAGTCCAAGTTAACCAAATCTAAGCTGAACCAAGCTATGAACACTCTTATAATGTGTTGTTGGAACTAAAAGCATAACAAGTTAACAATAAATCAAAAGAAAATGCTAAGAAGAAACAGAAATGAAAGTGCTTAGAGAAATCATTATAGTTTTGTTTAGTGAACTATATCTTAAAAAAAAAAAACATCAACCTTGTTGAAAATCATCATGGAGATCAAACATAAAAATGAAGACGACAAGTATTTAGTTAACTATCAAAAACTGAAAAGAAAATCAGAAGTAAAAATGTAGAATACAAATTTGAAATTACTATCAAGTATCAAGAAAAAAGAAGCATCTATTATTCTCAATCAACTAGTTATGTTATAATGTGGAATGTCTGATTAAGCGAGAAGGTTTTTTGACATATAAGAATAAGTGTAAACAAGATTATTCATAGATTTTTTCTGAGCAAAGAAAACTGACAAAAGGAGTAAAAATAAAATATAGTATTTATAAAGTACAAGTACATTGTGTGTGTGCTAGCATTTATATTGTTTTTGTTTCTTATAACAAATTTCATGTTATGGTGTTGAACTCTTATTTTAAAAATATAACTAATCAATTAGTTTATTTAAAAGAAAATAAAATTAAATAACACATTTTTTAGAGAGTTGTTACCTAACAATGAGAACAAGAATTGAAAATATCATAGCACAAATGACAGAAGATTCATATGATGCTGCCAAATGCAAACAATTATAAAGAGGAAGTAAAATTCTAACTCTAAATACTAATTATCATATCATCAAACCATTAAACACATGGCAAAAGCTAAGAAGATAACATGCCAAATTAATCACAAGCAATAAGTCTCATAGACAATGAAACAAGAAAAAAAAGTGAATGAATCTAGATTTAGAGTTGATAATCTTACTTTAAATACAATGTAGCGGCCATGGTGCTTTGATGGTGACATGGTACTGAAATAGAATTACTGAAATTAGGGATTTGCATGAAATATTAAGAGAATTATTAGTGAAAGTAAAGATAATTGAGAGAGAAGAAAAGAATGACTCAAATATTTTGTAATGGTTAATTTACATTTTTACCATTTACTTTTATTGATCATAAAAATTTGAACAATAACAAATTAATGACAAATTAATCACCTATTATCTATCTTAAAGATAATAATATTTTTCAAACAAACAAGAAAAGGTAAAATATAAATTTTAAACAAAATCAGTAAATCACAATAAATTTCACAAAATTTTTGACTGAAGTGGGAGAAGAAAGCTAAAGAGGATAGAGTAGAACATAGAACTAGTTCACATGCAACTCAGAAACTCAGAACTGAAGCGAACCTCGTAGCTCTTAAATTGTGTCAACAATACGAAGATGCCATTGATTCTTTGTCCATGTAAGTCTCTCTGCTTTCCCAATTGGACTTTACCTCTTAGCCATGACACTGCTTTTCGCAACAATTTCCATAGAAACCCCATGAAACTCCCATATACAGAACGCGATAAATTTTCAATTTTGAGAGCTGCCCATGTTGAATTTTCCTCAATCAGTGAGAAATTTGATGGCTTTTCTAGTAATCAGTCATCTCAAGAAGCTCTTGATGGTGAAGGGACCCAAGACCAAGAGCATGCTAAGCTTGAGTTGCGCAACAAGCCTTCACCAACTACTGCAAAAAATGAGGTTGTTAGGGAATCAGAGAGAGGTTCTACAGAAGATGAAGCTTTGTCGCCATTTTTGAAGTTTTTCAAAGAGAATGGTTCTGTGGAGGAGAGAAAAGAAAATGGTGGGCTGTTAGAAGTTTCCAAGGAAAGAGATGATATGGTTGATGAGAGTGAAGAAGCTAAGAAGGATAATGCTGAGTATTATGAACCAAAACCTGGGGATTTTGTGATAGGAGTTGTTGTTTCGGGTACTGAAAGCAAGCTCAATGTCAATGTGGGTGCAGAATTACTAGGTACAATGTTGACAAAGGAGGTGCTTCCCTTGAATAGTAGAGAAATGGAACACTTGCTATTTGATTTGGAAAAGGATGAACAGAATTTTAATGTTCAGGGTAGGATGGGAATTCTGAAGAATGAAGATGCAATCAATGGGATTCCGGTTGCACAGGTTGGAACTGTTGTGTTTGCTGAGGTTCTTGGTAGAACACTTACTGATAGGGCTTTGCTTTCTAGCAGAAGGCTCTTCCGCCGCATCGCCTGGCATCGACTGAGGCAGGTTTTTCTCTTTCCGACATGCCCCATAAAATGCTTAATATATAGTTCATTGGAAATTTATAGAATTTGTAAGTTGGATGTGATCATTCTTTTGGCTAGTTAATTGGAAACTAGGTAGCATGGACATGACACTAACAGATGAAAATGGCAAATTCTGAAGATCATGACCTGAATTTAGAATACAACTTATAAATATATCTATGGAAACAGCCATATTGATACAAATTTTTTTTTGAAAAAATTAAAGTAGAAGGGCTAGGAGTATCTGTCACCAATACAGCAAACCATTTTTTAATTTTATGCTTCCT
>NC_029789.2:148983106-148997470 GCF_000816755.2 Arachis ipaensis | reverse complement strand
AGTTTACCTGAATTTGACTGATCTTTTGGTTATTGATCCAAAAGGCCCAAACCGATATATATGTTAGAATATAAAATAGCTAATATGATTATACTTATTTATATACAAGTATATAGCCTACAAAATAGACAAAGAAATAAATTTTCCTAACGGGGTATTATTTCATGCTGAGAGTTAGAAAAAAATTTTGCATGTATGCTTTAGTTATAGTCAGTAAGGAACTACAAATAATGGCAAATATAATCCTTTCTTTCATTTGAGAATCACATTTTCCAATTTTAATCTTTTGGGCAGATAAAACAGTATGGCGAACCTATAGAGGTTAGAATCACAGAGTGGAATACCAGGGGACTGCTAACAAGGATTGAGGTCTGTGCTATCAAACTTAATCTTCATGTTTATGTAACACTCGAGTAAATGTTTATATCCTCTTGAATTTCGATATGCAGGGCTTGCGGGCTTTCCTACCTAAAGCTGAGCTTATGAAAAGAGTAAATAATGTTAGCGAATTAAAAGAAAATGTAAGTTGCAGCCCTGAACTTCTCTCCAAAACAGGAAAAAAATTCTTGTTTTGCATCAACTACTTATCTAAACCATCTTTGTTCCATGTCGAATATTGACACAAGTATCTAACACAGCTCTCCTCTTTTAGCTTGCCTTCGAGTCTTCGTCGTTCTTACATCTGTTAAATAATGTTAATAACAATGATCTAGGTGGGACGATGTATATATGTACAAATTACTCAAGTAGATGAAGACACAACCAATTTGGTACTTAGTGAGAGGGAAGCTTGGGTCAGTACTCAAAATCTTTTTGTTACCATTTTTTC
This sequence comes from Arachis ipaensis, assembly GCF_000816755.2. Classification (NCBI taxonomy): domain Eukaryota; kingdom Viridiplantae; phylum Streptophyta; class Magnoliopsida; order Fabales; family Fabaceae; genus Arachis; species Arachis ipaensis. The sequence goes on along the minus strand of NC_029789.2, from coordinate 148,996,641 downwards.
TGCTTAGCTTTAACATTTAAATGTTGGATTTATTTTATTTTGCGATGCTGTTCAATGAAAATGATGCTGCAGGAAAAGCTATACCTTCAAGAAGGAACACTTCTAGAAGGGACTGTGAACAAGATCCTTCCTTATGGAGCCCAAATAAGGATAGGAGAAACAAATAGATGGTGAGTGATAGGTTGGATAACATAGTTGTTATTCTTTAGTCATTTGGGGAAAATGTTAATTCTTTTAGTACTTCATGAATTTAAATTGTTAGGTTGAGATTATCAAAACTGTGTGTATGTTAAATTCTTTGTTGGATTCCTTTCAGTGGATTGCTGCATGTTTCAAATATCACTCGAGCCGAGATTAGTTCTGTTAGTGACATACTTTCTGTTGATGAGAAGTTGAAAGTTCTGGTGGTGAAGTCAACGGCTCCTGATAAAATCTCCTTGAGGTAATTAAAATTGAAGTTCTCCTCCCAATATAACATAAACTCCTTACACAATTAGGCATCCATCATAAACAAGCTTTTGAAAGAGGGAGAAAACAAAATAGGGTAAGTAAAAAATATCATATATTTTCCCTGGTATTTCTTCTTAGTCATGTTTTTCACCGAGGTTTCTTGCAAGTTAAGGTTAGCGTCTTCGAGCTCACTTTGCTCTTTCATCTTTATCTTTAGATATGATTTGTGCAATTGGTTGCAACAAAGGTTGAGTTGAAGGAACCTCAATAGACCACAACATAGTGGTAAAAATAAAAATGCTGCTGATGACAATTTGTCTTTCTATCATGCAGCATTGCAGATCTTGAAAGTGAACCTGGCCTATTTCTCTCAGATAAACAGGTACTTATTTTGTTTATGTATTCTTTTCCTTATTATTGGTTGAGTTCTTTTATGGTGCAAGAGAGATTGATCTTGAGATATGATTTTTTCTTCTTTCACAGACAGTGTTTTTGGAGGCTGATATGATGGCAAAGAAATACAAAGAGAACATACATCACAATCATCATATCATCCAAGAATCAGAGCCCCTCCCAAATAGTGTCTTACCTTTTGAGAATGAAACACTTTATGCCAACTGGAAGTGGGTCAGGTTTGAGAAATAATAATGAAAACAAGCTCACCTTCAAAGAAAGCATAGTTATTGATAGGCATGCTCAATCGTATTAATGATGGACCTTAAGCAAGCACGCCATTTTCAATGGCAGTGTAACAGAGACACTTTTCCTTACAAGAAAGCATCATGGGCCCCAATTGAAGAGGCTTATGACGCAGCCCTTGAACCGCTTAAATTTCTCCGAATTTCTTGCCCTAGCTTTTCGGCTTATCATTTTATGATTTATTTTTTCAAACCATATGTAAATTTTGATGAGTGTAATTACATTTGTATACCAGAAATGATCGTGATTGCATTTATTAAATTTGAACATTGATGCTTCTTTGATCATATTGAGCAGGTTAAAATACCACTAGTAATAAGTAACAACTAATTAGTAATTAGAGTTGGAAAAGACGTGAAATCAAAACAATGTATATCCAAAAACCTTTGTTTATAATTTTTAACTATTTTCTCGACTGCACCCTTGCCACCGACAAATACATATATAGAATTGGAAATAAGACTCGAAAACTTCCAAACCCCGAAAGTACCAACCCTCAATAATCCAAATCTGACCCAAACTTCCCCAGCAACAAAGACTCAACAATGGACACATCCTGTTCAATAGCACCCGGACACAACCCTGACCTGACCTGACCTGACCTCAAGACTACGATGCATGAGGGGAACATCCCAAAACGGCGGCAGAAAAAGGTCAACAACCTAACTTTTCATGTCGCCTAGCAAGGAAATGTGAATCAATGATATGATTCAAGAAGAGGGACTGGGCTCTTCGTCCTTTTTCTCTGATTCTGTATCGTTTTTCTTCTCAGCTGATGCAGGTTCGGGTTCTGCAGTTTTTTCTTCGGATTCCTTTTCAGGTTTCTTTTCTTCACCTTCTTTCCCTTCAACACTCAATTTCTGAAGGAGACCGGCAGTATCAGATGCTTCAGCATTTTCGGCTTTGCTTTGGGACTCAGCAATTTCTTGGAATGTTTCCATGAATGATTTGCAATCTAACAGAAGGACATAAAAACAAAAACAGTTAAACAATGCAATAAAACCATGTCCAAAATAGTAAACTAAGTAAAGCAGAGAGTAACAATGTTATTTGTTGTCTGATGCAAAGTGCCCTCATACAAGGGGCATCTTAGTCACAAACAGTAGGCATATTGCCCAAACAATTTCAAACGGAATGGACGGCCATCTACCTTAATATCAACAAAAAGAAATTGACACTCATAAGTCAGCGAATAGCAGGCATTTTGCTGTCCTATCATAACACTATCTCAGAAAAGATGCTCACATATACGTGAGTGTATTTCAAGGAGTTACTACAAAAGATGCATACTAAAGTTTGACAAACACAACTAATAGTTCACATATTTAGTTTCCTCCATACTACAAACCTCTTTAAATACAAAATATTAGAATTCTGAACAAAATATTATAATTGAACACTGAATCAAAGTTTTGACTATTGAATAAAACCTATAGCTACAAAGTAGGTCCATAAAATACAACTAAAAAAAAAAGGCATACTTACTTTCGATCGATGGAAACCGAATGCAGAAAAGCTCATCTTTCAATTCACCATCGGCGAAGTCTCTGGCATGCCAAACACATGATTTCTCGTTCCCGGAGTGCTCCTGCACACTCATCGAAGGTAGAACTACAAAATTCCAACAATAAACCGGTCGAAATTCAGATTACGGTGGGAAAGAAGAGCAAATAAATAAATAAAAGATGATCGAAGAGAAAAAGGAGCAACTTACTCAAATGATTGGCGCAGATCTTGAGCGTCTTAGATTGCCTCATGAGGAGGCGAACCTTTCCAGTTTCCTTGTGCTTCAGGAACTTCACTGTTCCAGCACCTCGCTCCTTCCATTGATTCCCGTCCTTATCGAATCGATATAGCTTGGATTTACTGCAAAACAAAATTAATTTAAGAAAACAAAAATTCAGTTAATGAATCGATAAAACGCTCAAAAGGTATTGAGGAAAAAAAAACACTGTTGAAATGCTTACAGATCGAGAATAGCATCTTCGTTTTCTTCGCCAGTGGAGACGGCGACCTCTTCGAGTCTGACGATCGGAGCTACCTGAGCTCCGGTGTCCTCGTCCTCGCCGGCGGGAGCCTCCTCCTCTTCGCGGTGCTCGGCTTCGGTGTTCGACATGCTGAGATTTGAGAGAGAGAGAGAGAGAGAGAGAGAGAGCGCGCTAGGGTTTAGGTAAACAGGGTACAGCGAAAAATTGCTTAAATTATAAGCAGACTTTTGGGTTGACGGTTGGATGATTGGCACGTTATACACTTCACGATATTGATTTCCCTAACTGACGGTTGCGATCTGCTTCTATATCTATTTTTTATTTTTCGTAGAAAAAATAATTCTGGTACTATTTCCGAAATAAATTAATGTTCTGGGCTGGGTTAGCCTTACAACTAGGCCTGGTTTAGCTTTTAAGATTTGATCTCATACATGGGCCCAAAAGATAAGACGAGTAATGTAATTGTTGTGACAATATATTGCACTTGCTAGTTTTGTCAAAAGCTTCTCTCTAGTCCTCAACTCCGTAGTGGATTTTAGGGTTTGTTGCGATAACCGAAGATAGCCCCATGAGAGGTGGCTTTGTGAGAGGGGGAGCTGCTAGACCGCATGGGCCAAGGCTGAGCGCAAGGTCGGAAGGAGAGCTGCTACACAGGTCTTTGAAGAAGGTGAGAAAGATAGCAGAAGAAGAAGAATTTACTGGAAATTCTACACCAGTAGCCAGAAAAGAAGATTGGATGGAAGAAGAAAGGGGTACTGAAGGAGCAGAAGCAGATATACATGTAATCGGAGTGATGAGAGCAAACAATGAAGAAAACAGCAAGAGATCATTTGCCCAAGCTGTCAGGGCAGGTAAAGCACAACAAGGGGAAAGTGGAAAGGAAGCAGAGAAGGATTTTCAGGAGGACAAAATGGAAGAAGAAAGTTCTGAGGAGAGTGACGAAGAACAGGAAATTAGCATTGAAAAAACTGAAAATGGGGTATACAATCTGGTGATCAGCAAATCTTTGAAAAAAGAAATTTGCAAGGAATGGTGGGAATCAATCATAGTTAAGCTCCTGGGAAGGAGAATTTCTCTTCTGGCGCTCAAAAGAAGACTAGAGACAATATGGGGAAAGAACGGCAGCATTGACGTTATCGATCTCGGAAATGATTTCTTCCTTGTGAAATTCTATAATATGGAAGACTTGGATTTTGCACTCATGGAGGGGCCCTGGAAAATTCTTGACCACTACTTAACCATTAGATGGTGGAAACCAGAATTCAACCCCCTCACATCAACAATAGATACACTGGCAACTTGGATTCGTCTCCCAGGCCTTGCGATAGAGTATTACAATAGAACAATATTGGAGAAGATTGGCAACATTGTTGGGAGGACCATGAAGATTGACATGACAACAGAAAACATCTCCAGAGGTAAATATGCTAGAATTTGCGTGGAGATAGATTTAAGCAAACCCTTGGTGTCTCAATACCAAATCAATGGTATCACTCATCTAGTGGAATACGAAGGCCTCCATATGGTGTGTTTCAACTGCGGCTGCTTTGGACATGAAAAATCCTCATGCCCAAGCTTAAGGTCACAAGAAAAACCAGAAGCCAGTAACAATAATGAAGGAAAGGGATACGAAAAGGCAGGGATGGAGGAAGAAGAAGGGGGCAGAATTGGAAAAGGGGAGTTAAGTAAGGGCAAAGGCGTAATTGCAGAGGAGAATAACGGATTTGGCCCTTGGATGCTAGTCCAAAGGACAAGGGGGAAGAAATTACTGAAAAATGGAGAGGGAACCAGTAACGGCCAAAAAGGAAAAGAAAAAGTTTTGTCGTACGGGGAGCACACCTCTCGCTTTGCAGCTCTGCAGCATGAGGTAGTGGAGGGAGACAAGGAGACAAATGAGGTTGTGGTGATACCACAGAAGGATGAGAGCGATAAGACAAATCCAGCTGGAAGCAAGGCAACCACAGAAAAAGACAAAAGAAATAAAGGAGCTCTGGAGAGGAATACTCCTACAAAACTAAAAGACCAAATCCCACAAGAAAATAACCAGACCCACAAAAATAGCCCAAAACCAAGACAGACAAATAGCAAGATGCAAGAAACCCAAAACCAGACCAACCCAACTCTTGCCCCTACAACAGCCCAAACCATGAGAAAAGAAAGAACCCAAACCAAGACTAAAACCCAAACCCAAGAAGATACTAGCATGAACATTACTGACAAAGCCGTTCATTTTCAAGAAAATTGGGCAAACAACAACCAAACCCAAGACTCTCAAATCACTGAAATGGTTGAGGCCACTGGAATACAGGCTTGCGACATGGAGGAACCACCTGACCCAGTCCCGCCAGACTTTGGAGCCAGAAATTCAGAAGATCTAGTAGAAGCCATGGAAGTTTTTGAAAGGGAACCAGCCCAAGGAGAAGCACAGGAAGAAGTACCTCCTTCATTAACAAGGGAGGATATGCATGATGATTAAGAGGCCTTGAGCCTCTTTGCTTTCCCAACCTTTTGGGTTAGGGTGCCTTTGTTTTGGTTTAGAGTTTTGGATAAGACTTTTGCGTCATATAATGAAGATCATGATGTGGAATATTAGAGGGGCAGCGAGCAAAAGTACCGTTCGCACCCTCAAGGAGTTGCAAAACCAAAAGAAACCTGACCTCACTATTCTGGTAGAAACCAAATGTAGCGGAAATAAAGGAAGAGAGGTGATTAAGGCAATGGGATTCAATCATGCCATTGTCGAAGAAGCTGTCGGTTTCGTTGGAGGGATCTGGATCCTCTGGAAGAACGATGATTTCAAAATCAAAGTTATATCAACCCACAAGCAATTTGTGCATATGGAAATTGAAAATAATCAGCGGAGGACATGGAGCCTTACGGCTGTGTATGCAAGTCCACAGGAAGCACAAAGAAAAGAAATGTGGGAGCTTTTGCACAACATCTCAAGAAACATGAACTTACCATGGCTGATGATAGATGATTTCAACGACATCGCAGAGCAAAGTGAGAAGAAAGGAGGAGGGGAAAATGATGCCTATGCGTGTAGACGTTTCAGAGGCTGGATTGACAAATGCAACCTCATAGACGTAGGCTATTCAGGATCAAGATTCACATGGAAGGGGGGAATAAGAGAAGGCCAAGAAAGAGTTTATAAAAGGCTGGATCGAGCTTTATGCAACTCAGAGTGGCGTACAAATTTTTCAAATGCATTTGTGGAGGTGCTGCCAAGAATACAATCAGACCATCACCCTTTGCTGCTACACACAAGACCTGAGACTAGTATCCATGGAGAGAGACCTTTCAAGTATGAAGCCATGTGGAATACACATGAAGACCTCCCAAATGTCATTAAAAGTGCTTGGAATAATGAGTATGACTTTCCAGTAGCCTTAAACAATTTAACTGAAAGTCTGAAAAAATGGAATAATGAAACTTTTGGTAACATATTTCGAAAGAAAAGGAGGCTTTTGAATAGAATTCAAGGGATACAAAAATCTAGGCTTTATGGTAGGAATAAGTTTCTTGATGGGCTGGAAAAAGACCTTTCGGAGGAATTGAAAAAAATCCTTGATCAAGAGGAGATCTTCTGGCTACAAAAATCCAGACAAAAGTGGCTTGTAGAAGGAGATAGAAACACTAAATATTTTCACACAAAAACTTTGGTGCGCAGAAGGAAGAACAAGATAGTGAAGCTGAGGAACAATAATGGTATCTGGTGTGAAGAGATAAAAGCTGTAAAATCGATAGTCTCAAATTTTTTCACAGACCTATACCGAGATGAAAGACCAAAGCGCCCCACTATTCGATGCAGCTGGCAATATAAAAGATTGGAAGAAGAACAGAAACAGATGTTAGAAAGAATGCCCATTCCAAGTGAGATTGAAGAAGCTATCCACAGCATAGGTTCCCTAAAGGCGCCTGGAGAAGACGGATACCCTGCGTTGTTCTTTAAAGAAAATTGGAAGGTCCTCCAATGCTCCATCTGTGCTTTCATTCAGAAACTATGGCAAGACCCCCCCTCAATACAACAGGTAAACCAAACTCTTCTAACACTTATACCCAAGATCAACCAGCCTGAATTTGTCTCTCAATTTCGACCTATAGCCCTATGCAATGTGATATATAAGTGTTTGAGCAAAATTCTGGTCAAAAGGATAAAGCCCACTTTGAATGAAAGAATTGCTCCAAATCAGTCAAGTTTCATTCCAAGTCGGCTAATCCATGACAACATCATCATTGCAAAAGAAATGGTTCATACCATGGGAAAAATGAAGGGGAAAAATTCATTTATGGCTATCAAAATTGATTTTGAGAAAGCTTATGATCGTTTGAACTGGTGTTTCTTGGAAAAATGTTGCTTGGAGTATGGAATGTCGGAAAAAACTATTTCCATCATCATGCAGTGTGTATCATCAGTTTCCTTCAAGATCTTGTGGAACGGCGAGAAACTTGATATGTTCAAGCCAAGTAGAGGACTAAGGCAAGGGGATCCTCTGTCCCCTTACCTTTTTGTCATCGCCATGGACAAGCTCTCGCAACTCATAGAAGAGACCGTTATAAAGGGAAAGTGGATACCAATGAAAGCGGGACAAAGAGGACCTCAAATATCACACCTTCTCTTTGCTGATGATCTCTTGCTGTTTACAGAAGCAACGGAAAATCAAATGAAAGTTGTGCTTGAAACTCTAGACGAATTTGGAGCTGCATCGGGGTTCAAAATCAATGCAGAAAAGACATCCATTCTATTCTCTAAAAATGTCCCCAACTGCAAAAGAGTAGGCATAAAGGAGATATGCGGCTTCCAGGAAGTGCCATGTCTAGGAAGATACTTAGGTGCTTACTTGACAAACAACCGAAAGAAGAAGGAAGACTTTAAAAGCATTATTGAAAGAACAAAAAGCAAATTAAAAGGATGGAAGGCCAATTGCCTATCCTTAGCAGGGCGCATCACTCTTGCACAAACTGTAATCAGCCCAATGCTCAATTTTGATATGTTACATACAAAAATTCCCATTGGAATTTGCAATGAAGTGGAAAAATGCCAGAGAAAATTTATTTGGGGAGAAAACTCAAACACACGAAAATTGCATGCTGTGAAATGGGACACTCTCTGTAAAACAAAAATAAATGGGGGCCTAGGCATGAGAAAGCTTCATATCATGAATGATGCCTTTTTTATGAAACAAGTATGGAGGTTAATGCACGAAAGAGAGACACTATGGGCGAAAGTCCTTTTCAATAAATATGGCAGGGAAAAAGATTCAATCCTGAACATGGAAAATAGGGCATCTGACTCAAAGTTTTGGAGAGATTTGATAAAGATCAAAGAAGACATGAAAGAGAACCTGAGGTTTTCTATTGGAAATGGTAAGTCGACTTCTCTATGGAGAGATAAGTGGTTGTATCATGAAAATGCTCTTATTGAGGATGTACAGGAAATAAACGCTTCCCTTCTCAATATGAAAGTGGCTGATGCAGTGTTAGAAAATGGAGAATGGAACTTGGAATTGCTAAGGGAGCTCATTCCAGAAGACAAAATTTTAAAGATTACTGCATACCATCCCCCGAAAGAGAGCCTAGGTGAGGACAAGATCATGTGGAGTCCCTCCGAAGATAGAAACTTCACAGTAGCCAGTGCTTATAAAACACTCTCTCAAGCAAATGAAAATCAAGACCAAACCTGGAATCTTATATGGAAATGGGAGGGCCCCCAGCGTATAAAATGTTTTATGTGGTTAGCAACTCAAAACAAGCTGATGACCTCAGAAAGAAGACAGAAGATCTTTGGTGCAAATCCAAACTGCCACCGATGCCCCAATAATCCAGAAACACTACTCCACACATTAAGGGACTGCACAGAAGCATCAAGAATTTGGCGGCAGTTAGTGAAACCCTCTTACATAACCACTTTCTATAGAGCTCCCTTCGAGACATGGATCCGCTGGAATCTTACAGTGGAAATCGGTGCTAATGCACAACCATGGCTGTCCCAATTTGTTGTGACTTGCTGGTGGCTATGGAAATGGAGAAATAAGGAGATCTTTGACCCCCCTTTTAGAAGACCAAACAATGCACATTTATGGATTAAAGAATATCTGCAGAGGATCAATAATGCTTTTGAAAAAGTCAATATCCTTAAAGGAGCACAGAAGAAAAAAGAAATACATATTGCATGGCAACCTCCTGAGGATGGATGGCTAAAAATCAATACTGACGGAGCAATCTCACAGGAGCACCATATAGCAGGGTGTGGAGGCTTGATTCGGGATAGCCGTGGAAGATGGGTAGCGGGGTTCTTGGCGAATATTGGCAAAGGAACAGCGTTCACGGCAGAAGCTTGGGGAATTCTCCATGGATTGAAACTAGCTTGGGATTTGGGATTCAAAAAAATCATTCTAGAAACTGATTCAAAAATTGCATTCCAAATTCTCAGCAAAAGAGAAGAAAGGGACAATCATCCGGAAACAATTATAAGAAGCATCAGCCAATTAATACAAAGAGACTGGAATGTAAAACTCTGTCATACATATAGGGAAGGAAACAAAAGTGCCGACTGGCTTGCGAAGGAAAGTTTACAAGCATGCCTTGGATTTCATTTCATAGACACTATGCCAACAGGGCTAAGGAACATTATAGATGATGATGCTAGAGGGGTATCATTGCCTCGTTTTATCATTGATTTTTAATTTTCTTGGGCGTTAAGTCCCGTCAAAATACCAAAAAAAAAAAATATATTGCACTTGCTAACCAACTTGGGTTGATCGAGTGGTCAACTCACTCGTTCGCTTAAGCAAGTGTTGGGAGTTCGAACTCTGTTTTGTGCATGCAGCAACTCATTGGCCAGCGACAGATCCTTAAATGAAGCTCAGATCCGCAATGGATTAGTCATTAACTTATCAGGTTGGGGGATACCGTTTGGGTAAACAAAAAAATATATATATTGCACTTGCTTTATTTTAAACTAACATATCTAATTTAAAATTTAAATATATGAAAATACTAGTTGGAGTGAATTCCTAACCGACTATAAACCACTTGAAAGTACAAATTCAAATTCAAATTAAATTAGGTAGATAAATCTGTTACAAGTTTATAGCAGAAAATCGCGCTCTTATCAGCCTGCCTGATATACTAACAGTATTTCGAGAATATCTCAAGATGTGGTTATCCGATTTACTTTGTTTAAGATTCTTTTTAAAGCTAATTCAATTTTCTATAAATTTGTCTCTAATAGCTATTTTCAAATTCTAAACGTAGAAAACGTTATAGGGCTCACAAAGTGGCGATTTAGATTGAAGATTTCACCTAAATGCCTCCTAACATAATCTGCACATACCTAAGAGCTATTTGATCCTTCCTTTCTCAACCTATTCCCTTTTTCTATACAAAACATTATAGTATACACAAAGTCGAGCCATGAAACGAGTCTCTCTTCACTAACAAACCGCATCTATTTGTATCGGAATACCTATTGGAACTTCACTCGAGGACATGTCATGATATAATGTCCGAGTACTAGCAATAATAAACATCTTCCCAAAAACTTAAACTGATTTTTGGGTTCACCAAGACTCAAACTCTTGACCTTTCGGATCTAGCATTCTAATACCATGCATGATACCACTCATCCCAAAAGCTTCAGCTGATGGGAAAAGGTAACACTAATGATTATATCTCTAATACTCTCTAAACTTCCATTGTACACATTGTATAAATATTCCATTGGCTCCCCATACTTTCCCTTGTTTTAATCATATATGGTCATCAGCATAGCTATTAGAAGCTCTGATACCATAATAAAATTAATTAACTAAGAGAGTACGTAATAAAATTGAGAGAGACGTAAAGAAAATTTGTGTATTTTTTTTTTCTCTTTAAAATTTAAACTATTCTAAGTTTGTATTTGCAATAAAAATAAATCAAATTTTGTTCATCTAGATGTAAAAACTTTTGCTGCTGCCTAGAACTAGGGTGTGATGCTAATACATGGTGGTGCAGTTTTTATATTTTGGTGATTCATACATAGTGCATTTTTGATATTGGTTTGCTTACTTCAATAAAATTCATCAAGAGAATAGTGTTCCTCCTCTAATTCTCATCCTCTCGTTCTAGTGTTACTTTAGGAATGTCATTATCTAATTTTATTACACTCAATGTTTTATTTTTACTGCGTGAAGTTCTTGTGTATGTCTATTTAATTTTGCTTCTAATGGTGATCGATCAAATGATTATTTGTTAATTAGTTTTATAAAATAATTGTTGCATTTTCATGAAATGAATATACGACAACCTATTCCTGCAATAGTGACAAAGATTAGTAAACTAATTAGCAACATACCTTTTAAGTGTTCCTAGTTACGCACATTACTATTTCCGTGGAAGAGTGAATAAACCATTCAATTAAGGCCTTTTGTTTACATGGTGCACTAAAATTAGTAATTACAACATGCATGCAAGTAGTTCAGTTTCCTTTTTTCAGTTACAAAAATACACGATGTGCTCATCACACTATTCAGCACTTTATAATCGAAATTGTTATTGATCATCGTTGCATCCTGTACAAGCTAACTCCTAGATTAAATGCATAATCTTCATCAAATTACATTGACTAAATTTTGCTTCTCTCGTTCTCCCTTCCTCACAATTCCATCAAATGCTTTCCTTCTTTGAAGTAAAGACATTTTACGCCAACAATGATTAGCAAAATGGATCATTGCTTACCTTTGACTTGAATCCAAAGAAACTATGACGGTGTTTGGTAAGTGTTTTAAGATAAAATATAAAAACACTTAGACGAATTAGACAATAAAGACAGAAACAAGACAGAGAAAAAAAATATGCCCTGTCTCTATCTTTATTGTTTTCATTTTACCTATTTTTATATTTTTGTTTTAAAAAAAAATTGTGTCTCTAAGTGTATCTATATTGTTGGTTTGAGACAATTACCAAACAAAGCCTAACATACCTCCTTTGCTGTTATCTTCTCTTTGCTATTGAGAATGTCCTCTTCAAGTAATGGTTTGCAGTTTTATCATTTCTATAGCATAAGACCCTCAATATTGTGTTGGGGTCAGTTCTACACCACTTCCTTGTAGTTGGAGGCATTGGCAACTTGTGTCCAATAACACCACTTGCCTCATCACTTAACACAATATTGGTCAAAGTCTCCATCAACTCTCCAGTGCTCAACCCCATCAATGCTATAACCCCTTCAACTACCTCACTCTCTTTCTCCACTGCTTCATCACCAACCAACCCTTCTCCACAGTTGATGAACACAGCCTTCAAGTTTTCAAAGTCTTCTTGGATCATAATGTAATCTGACTCATTGAACATCCTTGAGGTTCCACCAGCAAGCAGGACCATAAGGAATGCATCAAAGCATGCCTTCATGATCTCTTTCATTGCCTGTGCTCTGGCTCTTTCGGTCAGAATCGCAGTCATCAGCTTGAGGTTATGCTTGAGAACAGTGAGTCCTGGTTGGATTCTGGCACTGGCTACATCCCCTGCATAGAGTGTTTCATAGAGGAAAGAGTTCGAGTCAAAGAATATGAGGCGATAGGATGCAACTTCTGAGAGGTGCTGGCATGCTGCTAAGATGGAAGAGTTTGCTGTTTCAAAGTATGAAGTGCTTTTGCTGCTGTTAGTTAAAGGGCTCTGTATATTTTTGAAACTATGGCGACTCGAAGGAACGACTCCTTTGGACAAGGAGAGTGATTTGTCAAGGGAAGGGATATGTTGGAGAAGATGGTGTAAGGTGTTGATTCGAATGTAGAGGCGCTGCGTTCCGCGGCTGGTGCATGCATGAGGATGCCTAGCTTCATATATTCCATACATGTGTGGATCTTCACATGTTACTCTGCATGGTGTAGCTATCTTCCAAAACTTGTGGAACTTAGAATTCCTATTGCATCTGGTGAGTGGTGGAAGATTTGGCACATAGTTCTCTTTCAAACCTTTGAGCAGCACATAATAAATCAGAAATCAAGTATGCTAGGTAGCGATTATTATTTAGCATTTCAAATGAACCTAGTGATTTAGGAAGGAGATTTCTAGGGATAGCATGTTCAGATTTCATCATATGAACTAATTGAACTCAAATTACTTACCACATGCTGCTACAAACATTGTGTACTCCTTGAAGAGATTTTGTAATCCAGTAGCAAGTTCTTGGACTAAATCTTCAGTTATTGGTACTGGAAGTAGAAAGAATTCTTGCACAATTATCTTTGCCAAATTCATCAGCTCTACTACTGATTTTGCATAAGGCTCTGATTTGGACTTTGGATTCCAATTCTGAAACACAAGGCACAAAAAAGATTTATAAGATTGGGAAACTAAAAACATCTGATATGATATAAAGAGGATCATATATATATATATATATATATGATCCTC
>NC_029789.2:148970666-148983079 GCF_000816755.2 Arachis ipaensis | reverse complement strand
AGAACTTACTTCATGTTCTTTTGCTTTTTGGAAACAGTAATTCCCTCTTTGCATTGAAGCATCCATCCATCTCTTCAAAATGTTAACTATGGTTGAATCAACTTCAAAAGGAACCATCTCAGTCACTACTGTTTTGCCACCATCTTCACAATCAACCGAGTCTTCAACTACCATTTGGACCAAAATATCTTCTAGCTTTTTAGCCCTTTGCAGTACTATAATTGTCTCGCTTGTTTCTGTTGTCATCATTTCAGTTAAATACTGCTTCAAAACAAATCCATAGCAATTGTTCAATGTCAATGCTGCAACTGCAGCTGCAGTTGCATGCCATTTCTTCAACACTGGACTATAACTTTGTCTTTCTCTATTTGCCAAGTCTTCAATCTCTTGTGCTAATTGGAACATAACTTCACTTATTTCTTTCTTTGTTTGACATTGAGTATATTTGGCATTTGCTGCTTGGAGTGCCTATGATCATCAGAAAACGAGAAATCCATTATATAAATCAGTAATAAGCATTGTTATCAACTATTCAGATATTGCATTTTACTCTCTAAACTGGAACCTGCACTTTAAATGAGACTAATTCTGTTCAGAAATAAGTATAATTTGCATCATTTTTAGACTAGCACTTACATTTTCAAATGCATTCTTCATTGAAGATCGAATATAATCATCAACCCTATCCCCTCCTTTCCCTTCACTACCTTCACCAGAGGGTGCAACGTCTCCTAGAATCTTGTGTGCTAACAAAACTACAGGAAGAAGGTTCTCAATTTCTCCAGCAGCCTCAACTTGGAAATATTCTTGGTAAGCAAGCAACCTCTTTTCACCCCAATCCTTCAATGAACTTAGCACGGATTTCAATATCTCAACATACTTTGGATCCTTTTCTTTCTTAGCATCACTTGCAACCTCATTCAACATTGCATGTGAGGCACAAAGTAGGTCATGTTCTACTTGGCCAGTTTCCACATATTTTTGAAACAGAACCCATGCAAAGCACACATTGTGAATTGACCTATTTATCCCTAATGATGTCCATGTTTTCTTCATTAAGTCAAGCATCTCATCAACCTCATCAAGGATTGAAGTTTCCTCCTTTAGATCAAAAATGGATTGAAGAAGAGGTATATAGAGATGAACATTGACAGGGTAACCATTAGCCCAGTGGCACACATTGGTGGGAGCACCACCATCAGGGTTCCTCATTGATAAGGAAAGAACAGAGTTGCTGAAAGTTCTCATTGTATCTGAGTTCCTGCCTGTGTCCAAAGGCTGTTCCACACCATTCTTTATGATTTCCTTGAGGTTCATGGCGAATTGGTTGGTCTTTTCGACCGGGATGGAAGGGTACAAGAGGAGCCCTGCTTCAATCATCTTGAGCTGCCTCTTCTGCCACAAATGGTACTCTTGGAAATTGTTGAATTCTGAGGGCTTAAGGTGGCGTAGGAGTTCCAATGGGAGGATGATCGTTTCTGCTTGTCTTCCAAGCTGCAATTCAAGTTTGTTTTTGTAATTAATAGTTAGCTAGTTTGGACCAAAATTAGTGTAGCTAGATGAATCAATCGAATTGTTATATTTAACAATATTCATTATCTGCATAATCAATTAATAGTAGTTAATTAGAATTAGGATGACTCTTATTTTTGGTTGAAGTGGCTGAGATTATAAATTGGAGGATTAGATACAATGCTGGACAGAGAATCAAATTTACACAATAACATGAATCATTAGTTAACTACTCTTTCAACAAGATGGAAAAAATCTGAGATAACAAGATATCCATTGCCATCTCACCATGCATGCATTATTTGTCGTTACACTAACCATGGACGATTACACCAAAGAACCACCCAGCCAAAAAGTTATTAGAACATTGAAATTTCAATAATGGTAATTACCAAAATATTATCAAGTTATTTTTTGTCACATTTTAAATTCATTCAAAAAAATTACTTTTTTTTAACTATTCATATTATTTTTTTAGCACTCGAATATTAACTTTACTTTTAATAAATAATAACAATAAAGCCTATTATGCATATTTATTTCTTGAGTGACTTATATCGAAGATTTGAAAAATAATAATAATAAACAATAATAATTTGAAGTTACTTGGCCAACAAGGGTCCTCATTAGGGTTTTTCTGAGGCGGTTATCACTCTGCTCCGTCACCTGCATCTGCACCCTCATCACATCCGCCATACTCATCTGCTTCCTCGGCTTCACCAACCGAGACTTGGGGCTGCTACCTCCCGCCACCGGCGACACCAAAGGCGACATCAACGGCGACATCGCCGGAGACTCCGCCGCCGAAATTCTCTGATCCAAGGTGCTCCTCATCATCTTCAACCCTAGCGCACGCTTCACCCTACTCGACTGCGACACCGGCGCTCCACCAGCACCAGCACCCGCACCATTATTATTCTCATGCTTCGAATAGAACGTGAGGCTGCTCTGGCCACCGAAGCCCGGCGAGGACCTACACGCCGTGAAGAACAGCTCGTATGCGGTTTCCCTGAAGTCATCGCCGTCGATTCCTTGAAGATCCCCAAACGGCCATGCCAGATCGCTTTGTTTATCGTAGAGATCTTGTTTGGCTTTTGCGACGTAGTTATGTTGTTCGTCGTAGAAGTAACTTGAAGGGGATAATGGTTGTGGTGATTCCAATGGTGACGTGGGAGGCATGAGAACTGGATCTGATTCATAACGAACGAGTTGTTGGCTTTGTTGAGAGGGTGTCGGTGTCGTTGCGTTGTTGCCGGAGGTGAAAGACGACGGCGTATCGGCGCGCGACGTAGGCGATAGTGGGAAGGGATCGGGACAAGAGTCGCGGCGGTTGTGGGTGGAAATGGGACGGATAATCGGAGGGAGGGATAGGCCTGGTAAGGATTCGCGGCGGCTGTGGCTAGTGAAAATTGAACTAATTAATGTGTTATCATTATTATTTATTTTTTATTATTATTGTTACTTCATAGTTGTGATAGAGAAGATTTTAGAAAGTAGCTATTCGAAGATAATGGTGAATAACGGAAAGGTGGATGAGGAAGGTGATGAGTTGTTAATTTTAAGTTAGATTACTTTTTTGGATAATTAGTTGATTAACGAGATTAATGATTGGCTGAGGTAGCGCCACCCCCAATTATTCCTTCCCCATCTCTCTATTTATTAGTTGTGAGATAACTGGATATATCACATTTACCACAATGTAAGATCTATCCAGTGTGAAATAATTATTAACAGTGTTGGGCTTTCGTTGTTAGGCCAGGAGATAACAACGATTAGATATCAGATCTTTCTTTACTTGCATGTATTTTTCTGTTTTACTCCCTGTAAAAACAAAAATAATTTTAAGGGCAATTTACATCAAACGACTATATCACAATTAATTTTACGTGAATTTTTTAAAAGAAGAAATGTTACATATATTTTTTAATTTATAATTATATATAAATTAAATTGACTAAATTTGATTTGATCATTTTAATAATAAATCGAATCAAATAAATTCAAACTGTTAAATTTATACATAAATGGATTCTATTAGCTTTGACTTTATAATATTTAAAATTTATTTATAATAAATCAAAACTATTTACTTCAAATTATTAGGTTTATATATAATTATGTAAGGTGATTGTATATGATAAATCAAATTTAGTAGAGTTAATTTATTTTTAAAATTTATTACTGAGTAAATCGAATTCAACTCTTTCAATTTATTATATTTTACTGAGTCTCCTGTGTAAATTGAAACTATCAATTTTGATTTACTATGCAAATCTTAAATCGAATAAATGATGTTAATTTGATTCACTACGGTCATAAATCGAATGCATTAAATTTGATTTACATACAAAGTCTTTAAATCGAATTTAATGAAGTTGATTTACATATAAACAGGACTCTCACATAACGTTTCTTCATTTAGGATATTCATATAAAATTGAATCTCATTTGGTTTCTTTACATAAATTGTCCTAATTTTAATGCACTATAAGTATGTAAATAGTTTTATACATGTATATTATATATTTAATTATATTACGATATTAAAAATAATTATTTTTTGTATTAATATAGTGTGGTAGTTAACGGAAGAGAACTGGCCCTCGTCGTTTCTGCAAATAAAGTTTAGATACGTAATCTTCGTCGATTATTCCAAGCATAGTAACTACTAACTAGTAAGGGTAAGAAACGTGGTGATTAAAGCTATGTAGATCTCTTAGCTGGTATTCATATAAACAAGAATAACGTTATTTGATTTTTATTTTTTCTTCTTTTGGGGTACATGATCTTAGTATCATGTAGAAATTTTGATAAGTTGATATAGTATTAATAAAATTGATAGAGCAAACGTTTAATAATAGGATTAAGTACAATTTTATTCGTATAATTTAGTTTGAAAATTAAAATTATTTTTAATATTTTTTTCATTGAAATTTGTTTATTATGTTTAATTTGATTTTAAAATTATTTTTTGAACTAAAATATTTTTTCTCATCACTATTTTTCTCTATCTCTCCTTTCGATTCTGATATTGCTACTGTCTTTCTCTTTTTTATTCTGGTATTTTTTTCGAAAAATTTTGATATTAACAAAATGACACTTGATTTTTGTTATTAAGAAAATAATTTTTAGAAAATTTTTAAATTTGACAAAATCACTCAATTATTAAAAATGACTGTCACAGTAAACGAAAAATGCTGATATGACCGTCAAAAGAAAGCTCCGATAATGAAAAAGAAGAGGAAGTCGTCGAAAATATCACCGAAATTCTCTGTCATTATCGAAGCTCTCTTCCGACAGCGTGTTTTCCGTTCACTATGAAGTCATCTTTTTACGGTTGTGTGATTTTGTCAAATTTTAAAATCTTTCAAGACTATTTTATCAATAATAAAAGTCAAGTACTATTTTATCACTTTCAGAATATTTCGAATTCCGATTTGGTATTTATCTCTTTATATTATTTTAAATATTTTATGTTTTATATTATTTTAATATGTATTTTATTCGTTTGATTAATTTAATAACTAAATTATTTTGATGTGCATGAATGTAGCATCTATATTATGTACCTTGTACGTATCCTAAATAGTAACTAGATACTATAAAATTAATTAGTATTGACTTTGGAAATAAACAATTAGTAGTCACTAGATACTATGTATCAATTAATATTGATTTTGGAAATAATTTTAAAATGATTACTTTGTGAATGAAATTTGGTATCTTTATGTTATACTACTCTTTGTATATATATACTCTTTAACCATTAAATATATATTTATATTCAAAGAACACAACTTAATAAAATATAACTTAACAAATAATCACATATTATATAATCTCTAATAATTTAAATATTTAAATTTAATGAATTATATTAATAATTACTAAAAGTTAGTTAAAAAAATGGCCGCCGCTAGCTAGTAATAATAAAAAATAAAATCATTAAGTCATGTTTTTGGCATGGAGTAGTTGAAATTTCCTAACAACCCATGATTAGAATTTTCCACACGCTCTAAACAAAGATTACATACTAAAAAATTAAAAAACTAATCAACCATACATGTGATTTAAAGTGTGAGATCAACATTGCATATGTCATGTAAAATTTAATTTTCAATACAATTAAAATATATATAGTTTACTACTCTAGTTGATTTTAAAAACCGATTAATCCGGGGTCAAATATTGCAGATAAAGCTTAAGCATGGTTGTTAAGTGTTAACGCGGTCTTAAGCGAGTTAATTGCAATTAGATTATTAGAAAGATGCTTTTCTGCCATGCATGCTATTTGGCTCTTATAACAACTTGCTCTGTCTTTTATAGTACCTTAATTAACACTTTTAAGTTGTAACTAACATTAGTGTATTTAAACTATATAAATGCATAGTCATAGCCACAAAGCTTATCATCATAAGAACGTGAGTGGGAAAAAATGATAACAATGACGAGTAGTCCAAGTTATTTATCTCTTGCTATATCCATGTTAATAATTTCATTGTCTAGCTCAAACTTGTTTGATTATTATGTAACAAAATGGAGTAGGGTCGGTGCGGCGGAGGCCGTGGCGGCGATAATACCGTGCTCCGGGCATGGAAGAGCATACTTGGAATATGGTTTGGTTTTGAATGGGCATGAACCTGTTTGTGAATGCAATCCATGCTATAGTGGCTCTGATTGCTCCAAGTTTTCATCTCATTGTGCTGCTGATGCTGGAAGGTAACTAAACCCTAATTTGACTCACTATACTACTCATAATAATAACACCTCAGTTTCATCATTTCCTACATGGTAAAAACTCATGTGAAGTTGATACTTGAGAACCGTGAGATGAAAATTTAGTCAAATCATTCAAATCATTTAACGACTCTCAGCTATCAACTTTACGTGAAGTCGACTGCACCTGAGTTTTCACCTTTGTATATAGCTAGTTCCTAGATCAATAATTAATGATGTAAAATGGAGTTGTCTTTACTTAATAATTTAACTGCAATATTACGTAATTAATAAATATTATCATTTTGTATTAGTAATTCACAAGTAATAATTAATATTTATATTTATTAGAATTTATACTTGCATAAATTGAAGGAAAAAATTGAAGTATGATCTTATTTTGCAGCAAGCAACAAAGGAAACAAAGGAGGAACCAAAAAGGTTTGAGATGTTCATTGCTACCCGAACAAGTCGGAAGAGGAAAGAAGTGGATGAGGAAACACAAACTGCTGTTATAATTTACATTTTAAATTCAAGATGGACTATTGCATGAGAGAAATTATTTATCTTTATCTTTACTTGAGACAGTAAATTACATTGAAATTTTGAAATAAATGATTTGATGGCAGTGGAGATCCATATTTTATGGAACCATTTTGGATGAGGCATGCAGCAAGTAGTGCAGTGCTAGTATCAGGGTGGTACAGAATGGGATACACATACAATGATGAATCATACATATCACAATTACTGGTGAATCATATAAAAAAACTGCATGAGACTGTTGGAAATGCAGTGACTGATGGAAGGTACATAATATTTGGAGGCGGGTCAACACAACTCCTCAATGCTGCAGTTTATGCATTATCTTCCAATAATAACTCTTCGGACACTCCAGCAAAAGTTGTAGCCACTGCCCCATATTACCCAGTAAGCTTATATAAAAAATTCAGATGCAGTTAATTTTATGTATGTAAAATTAATAGTTAAGAGTCGTTAGATGATAATTTAGTCAAGTCAGTCAAATTATTTAAAGACTCTCAATTATCAATTTCACATTAAGTTAATTGTACATGAGTCTTTACCATATATATATATATATTATGGTAGAAACTCAGGTGCAGTTGACTTTATGTGAAGTTGATAGCTGAGAGCCGTTAGATAAAAATTTAGTCAAATCAGTCAAACCATCTAACGGCTCTCATCTATCAACTTCACGTGAAGTCGACTACATCTGAGTTTCCACCATATATTATTAGTTTTTTAATAATCTATGTGTTCTTGGTTTATTAATGATGATTCCTTATATATAAGTTGTGGCATGGATGAATGCAGTTGTATAGAACACAAACAGAGCTTTTCAATTCAAGGGATTATAGATATGAAGGGGACACATCATTGTGGAAGAACAACACAGATAATGACACAACATTCATTGAATTTGTGACATCACCAACCAATCCAGAAGGGAAATTAACCAAGGCAGTTCTTGAAGGTCCAAATGTTAAAACCATTAACGATAGAGCTTATTATTGGCCACATTTCACACCTCTTCCTTCTTCAGCTGATGATGATCTCATGCTCTTTACAATTTCCAAATTCACAGGCCATGCTGGCACTAGATTTGGGTAAGAGAGAGATACTTGCATTGTCATCAAAATTTCATCAATTTTAGTTTTGAATTCTTATTCAGAAAAAAAATCTTCAATTTTTTTAAGATTTAGATTTAACTAACAAGTTATTATTAGTAAATTTCTTATAAAAAATTTTAATTGACAAATTTAACGTATTTATTAAAATGTTAAATCAGTCATTAATATAAAATATATGCTGGAGCTGGAATACAAAATACACATTACAAATGAGTTAAATAACACATGTATTTATATATAAATACACAGTAATTAATTTTGTTAACTGATTTTGATGTTCAAATAGCATTTTTGTTTTGATTATTTTGAACCAGATAAATCACACAACTGGTTTTTTATTGAACCGGCTGGTTCGGTTCACATATCATTACTAATAAGTGATATATATTCATGATTTCATTATAATTAATTACAGATGGGCAATAATAAAGGATAAGGGTGTGTACGAAAAGATGCTAACATACTTGGACTTAACCACAGTGGGAGTATCTCGTGAGGCACAGCTTAGAACTTTGAAGATTTTGAATGTAATTCTTGAAGAAGGAGATGGAAAAGAAATATTCCAATTTGGATATTCAACAATGAGAGATCGTTGGATAAGGCTAAAACAAATTATATCAAAGTCAAAACGTTTTTCTTTACAGAAACTATCTCCTCAATATTGCACATTTTTCAAAAGGGTTCGAGATCCATCACCAGGTATACACAGCATAGATGTCGATTCTGAAGTAATTAAAACTATCAAAATAGTATGTAAAATATTATATCATTGGCAAAAATTACCTCCAAAAATAAATAAGTCTTAAAAATTAAAAAACGTAATAAAAATAATTAAATATTAAATATATATTCTAAAAAAATAAGATATTTTATCTTTAAAAGTTGATACTTTTATACTAGTTGAATTTTTTTTAAAAAAATTATTGTAAATATCTTTTTTTTTTAAAGTCAAAATATCAAATTTTGCTTTATTTTTTGTGTTTACTTTTTAATTATTCAAATATCGTCTCAAAAATTTCGATCAAAACACAAATTGTTTGTTAAATATAAATTTTTTTTGTTATTTATAAAAAATATAATATTTTTTAGTTATTTTTTTCACGTTTTGAAATTATTTAGAGACTTATTTATTGTTTTGTATTTCTAAGTATTGTTTTTAGAGTGCAATAAACTTTTGAGTATTATTTTAGTAAATAGTTTACCCAAATTACAATGCCTTGTCTAAGTTATTAATATAAAAATAGAAAAAAAAAAACTTTATGAACCGATGAAAATTGTTTTTGAAATTTTTTATTTTCATAAAAGTTACATAATCAAATCCTTAATTTTTTTTAACTTAATTATCAAAATGGAGTTATTTGACATTCTTCTTGACTTTTGGATCAATAAGACATATATATTATTTTAGTTTCTGATCTGTGCAAATTTCACTTTTTTTTTGAATTATATTAATATTTTTATCAATTATTCACCACATTTTTTCAGTTTTCATAATCCTTGTGGTGATCACCTAAATAATTAATCACCTAAATAATTAATATAATAACTAATAAGGTTAGTGGGTAGCTAGCTAGTTTTCATTTGTTGAATATTTGGATATATAATTTTTTAATTAAGAAGATTAGTGTCTCCCAATAAGTAATAAACTATATATTATTAAAGTTTTACTATAGTTAAAATGAAACTTCATCATAATATCAATCATGTGTGTCCTTACAAAGTAATTATTTAATTTTAATTTGGCTTCAATTATATCTTGGTGACAGCGTACGCATGGTTGAAGTGTGAAAGAGAAGAAGATAAGAATTGTTATGAGATTCTTAAAGCTGCTGGCATCAATGGCCATGAAGGAAGTACGTATAGTGGTGATGATCGTTACGTGCGTCTCAGTCTCATAAGAAGCCAAGATGATTTTGATATTCTTATAAACAAGCTCACAAATTTTGTTGCTAAGGACTAGCTTCTAGCAGCTAGATTATATAATCTTATTAGTAGTTAATAATTAATTATTATTTGATTAGAATTCATTAATCTCCACATATAATATGTATTAGTACTATTGTGCTACTCCTAATAATAATAAGAAGAAGCCATGCCAAGAAAAGCTTAGCTGCTTTTCAAACCAATTTTTTAATTATTTAATACTAGCAAGTTTTCTACTTATTGTAAAACTTTTTTACTCTATTGTTTTGAGAATTTAAAATTTAGAATAAAAAGTTATTTAAAAAATTAATTGATATTAGTTAAAAATTTAACTTCTTAATTATTGAACTCTTATAAATTACTAAAAGTACGGTGGCTGTTTCATGTTTAGCATATGAATAATTTGGATCATATATATAGTTCTATTTACTTGTAAGAATTAATTTGTGGGAGCAATTTAATTTAAATTAAATAGATTAAGGAATTATTTTTGGTTAACCATTTCATTTTTATTAAAAATATTATTCGTACACTAAAATTAGTCACTAAAATCAGTTATTAATATATTTGTGTATAAATATATATATAATTTATTTATTTTTAATATATATTTATATTTTAATATATATTTTATATTGATAACTAATTTAATGTACATGTAGTATTAACGAATTTATGTATCTTCTTATTAGTTACACACTTATATGTTTATGTTACGTGTGATTTATTCAACCGTATTCTCACGTGATTCTTTTTTCAATTTTGTTATTCAAGTGATAAAGTCCTTCGGATCAAGTAGCTAGTCCCTATTACATTAATATAGGTTCAAATAAAGTTCAATTCGATATTAAAGAAATTATTATTTTGAGATAGTATGAATACAATTTATCAAATATTAATAGAAATTAATTTTGTAATGATTATATTTGTAATATGTAGGATTTTAAATTCTTACAAAATTTTATTCAACAAAAAAATTAATACCATTATATCACTACTTTTTTATACTCATTATTGATAAATTATACGGTACAGATGTTATTTTAAAAAGATAGAGACATAGCAGAATTATACGGCAGAAGGAAGATGACCTGACTGCAAGGAAGCAGAATCATAAGTGGGAAAGAAGATGATTTGGTTGTTGAGCCGTGCAGTTGATGTACTGAAGATTCGTTATATGCAGCGAGGATCCGTTACAGGAAAAGGAAAAAAAAAATTTTGTGAGGAAAAAGAGATTGGCTACAGTATTAGCAGTATTGGATTTTGTGCTCGTTTCATTCATTCCTTCATTCTCCTTCATTAGTTCCTTTCTTTGTTGCCTCCACGCCGGTAAGGCCAGTGAAAACATCTGAAAGATAATAACCATCAACAAGTAGGAGCAGTTATCTCCAAAAAAAGAAGGATAAAAGTAAGCAGGATCAACGATCCTGAACGCAATATGCTTAGCTTCCAGGGGCGCAGCGAATCAAGCCTTCTCATCACGAACCGCGAAGGCACACTGAAGCTATTTGGGATGACGCAGTTACGGCAAAGAAGCTTCTGTTCACCGCATCTCAACGCAATCCAGCCCACCTCCATCTGTTCCGCTCAGAGAAGCCCCGTGTTCGCTGCCACCGAGTACACTCCTATGGTTATCCGTCGAACTGGTCGTGACGGTGCAAAATCCTCTCACCATTACTCATAGGTAGGTTGAAGATCCGGTGCTAGTAGCTCAATTGCAGTTGTTCTAAGTCTTCCTTCTTAACACTATCAATGGATCTCTTAACCCTACCCAGCCCCAACACCCACCCAGTCCGAAATCAGATCCACTACTGACCCTTCAAAATAGTCTTACCAGCCCATAAATACAAACGGAGTTTTTCCCGAAAAATTGCCAAGTCGAGCCGTAATGGAAGGTGTAAGCACCGCTATCCGTAAGTCTCAACCTGCATTTAGGAGAATATCCTACATTAGACACACGTCGCCAGATTCCCAATAATAAAAAAATCTCTGTAAAACAACATCTATACCATAGTGTACACCCTCATCATTATATATTCTATTATCAGCATCAATGATTATTAACTCTAATATCACCATCATCAATATTATTATTTTCTTTTCTCTTTTTTCATGTGATGTTATTTTTTTAAAAGATTTTTATATTGCAAGCAATTATTTTTTTTATGGGATTATTATTTTTTACAGTGGTCCTTCTCCCCTAGATCACCATCAATTAAGAAGTTTTTTAAAAACAAGCATATATATATATATATATAACACGTGATTGTTTATGCAAATGAAAGTTTAGTAAGGGTAAGAAACGTGGTGATAGATTTTTTTTCCCCCAAAGAAACGTGGTGATAGATTAAAGCTGTGTAGTATGTGGATCTATTGTATTTTTATGAACAAGAATAATCTTGAAGAATAATGTTACTCGAATTTAATTGCTACACATATGTCTGAAATCATCATGTACAAATTTTCATAAATTGAGAGTTTAAAAAAATTTGTTAGAGCACACAATAATAAAAATATTAGCATACTCATAGTAAAAATATTAAAAATATTTTAATTATCCTTTAAATTTAAAATAATTTTAATTATGATAAAAATTAAATATTAGCATAA
>NC_029789.2:148969316-148970637 GCF_000816755.2 Arachis ipaensis | reverse complement strand
CTTAATTTTTAATTTTTAATGCTCTGTTAAATTGCATGAACAAGAATAAAGGCATTGAGTCATGTTTTAGCAGTGATTTGAGACTTCCTATACAGAGTAGATAACCTATAACCATGACTTGAATATTCCTTGCTCTTATCTTAAATAATGACAAGATATACGTACTATAAAACTAATTTAAAAATAGCTACTGAAGTCAAATTAGTACTTTTTTTAGTTTTTGTCTTGCTGTTTCTTGTTTAACTTTTTTAACTACTAAATTATAATTATTTTTTATATATTGATTGTGTTACATAATTATAATCTATAATTATTTAAATATTTGATGAATTTAAATAAAATCATTGTATTGTCATGTTTTCGGCAACGAGTTGAAGTTTCTTAATAACCGGGATTTGAATTTTCCATGATCTGAACAAAGACAAACATACTATAAAAGGGAAACATGTGATTATTTGAAGTGTGAGATAATAGACATTGCGTATGTCATGTAAAAATTAATTAATTTCCATTAGAGGAAACGTGCACTCAATAAATTATAGTTATATATTGCAATGAAATTAATCTTTTAGAATAAGTGATTTTATAATATAATACGAAATTATTTATAATTCAAAAATAAGTTAGGTCTATGTGAACCCAAAAATAAAATAAAAAAAAACTCCTAATTTGATTTTGAAAACTGATTAATCTGGGTGTATATATATATAACCATTAGCCACAAAGTTATCATCAGAAGCTTATTGACCAAAAATGATGAGTCCAAGTTATTTAGCACTCATCACTATCATCATCATCTTAATTTCATTGTATAGCTCAAACTTGTTTGTGTGTGGAACAGAATGGAAGCCAACTTGGAGCACCGGTGCGGCGGAGGAAGCAGAGGCAGTGGCGGCGATACCATGCTCCGGTCATGGAAGGGCATACTTAGATGGCTTGGTTCTGAACGGCCATGAACCTGTTTGTGAATGCAATCCATGTTATAGTGGTTCCGATTGCTCCAACTTTTCATCTCATTGTGCTGCTAATGCTGGAGAGTAAATCACTAAACCCTAATCACTTTCGTCACAAAAGACTAATATCCGTCATTTTAAATATATTTAGAGATAAATTAGGAAGTAATGTTATGGGATTAATATAATTTATTATTTTTGTTTAACGATTAGTCAATAATATTTAAAAAGTTGAATAAAATTGTTAATGCTTAATTTTTTCTCTTGATATATAGAATCTCATCCATGCATGAGGAGAATTTAACTCAATCTCAATTTTTATTTTCTATATGATTTTAACCTATGATTAATAATGTAAAAGAATTGTT
>NC_029789.2:148968502-148969302 GCF_000816755.2 Arachis ipaensis | reverse complement strand
ATTTTGATCAGCGGAGATCCATATTTTCTAGAACCGTTTTGGATGAGGCATGCAGCAAGTAGTGCAGTGTTAGTATCAGGGTGGCACAGAATGGGATACACATACAGTGATGGATCATACATATCACAATTGCTGGTGAATCATATCAAAAAACTGCATGAGATTGTTGGAAATGCAGTCACTGATGGAAGGTACATAGTATTTGGCGGTGGATCAACACAACTCTTCAATGCTGCAGTTTATGCATTCTCTCCTAACAACAATGACTCTTCGCTCAATCCAGCAAAAGTAGTAGCCACTGCCCCACATTTCCCAGTAAGCTCTCCATAATTATTTTTTATATCCATTATTAGTATTTTAATATACATATATATATTTCTTGGTTTATTAATGATTTAATGAATTTTATTGAATTTTTAATTAAATTCTTATATTTTCTTTTCTTTTTCAATTTTGTTCTTATATCATATCAAATTTTGTAATTAAGTTTTTGTCATGACAAAAACGTTAAAATTAATTGAATATTCTATTAAGCAAAACGAATATGCCTAATAATTAAATAAATATTTTATTTTATTTAATAGAATCAGTTGATTCTAATATTTTTGTGACAGACTTAGTTACAAAATCTGATATAGTATATGAATTCAATTAAAAATAAAAAAGTATAGATAGACCTAATTAAAAATTCGATAAAATTATAGAGACCAACTGAATAATTAAACCTTTATTAATTATTATGGTTCGTTACATATGTTTTTGGTATATTAGAATTTTCTTTTTAATTTTGCTAAGATAAT
>NC_029789.2:148967247-148968369 GCF_000816755.2 Arachis ipaensis | reverse complement strand
ATATTGATAAGTTGTTTTGTTTTTTAAATATAATATAATACAAATTTTTGTATTTAAATTCAATTCATCATTATGTTTTCCAAATAAAAAATTAACTTATGATTTATAAATATATCAAAAAATTAAAACATTATAACATAGACAAAAATTCTTATATATATTATGGAAAGATAGATGGTTAGAAAATTAAATCAAGAATATTCAAGAAAGTAGTACAACTACAATATACTAGAATATTGAAGAAGTTCAAAATCAAATTGAATTGGAATTGAATGGAAGTTGCACTCATCACCTCCATACTAGAAGAATCATGAAGTACATTGAAAGCTTTAAGATTGATGACTAAGCTTAATAAAGAATTTTCAAGATGTGGTAGAAATTATAAGAAGTTACTTATTTGAATAGTCAAAGTAAGAAGCAAAGTTGGATAAGTATGTGTATTAAGAAGCTAGTAGAATTATGAACTTTTAGCATGAAACTTTGCCTATATAAAGGCACTTATGCCTTATGTATTTTGTGTGTTCCATAAATGAAATGAATATGTTTTAAAATATTAGAAACTCTCTCCTTAGTATTATGAGTGTTGGTGAGTTTGAGAGATAAAAAATATGATAGTGTTACTTACGTGAGTGAGTGATCTTGGGGCCAATTAAGTGTGAGTATTATACTAACATAAATAAATAGTTAAAGTATAAAATAAATAAATAAATAAATAATCATCAAATTATATAAAGAATATAATTATATATTATATCACACATAAATTATGTTAACATCACGTTGTGGCATGCACTCATCATGCAGGTGTATAGAACACAAACAGAGCTTTTCAATTCAAGGGATTATAGATATGAAGGGGACACATCTTTATGGAAGAACAACACAGATAATAATGGCACAACATTCATTGAATTTGTGACTTCACCAAACAATCCAGATGGGAAATTAAATAAGGCAGTTCTTGAAGGACCAAACGTTAAAACCATTAACGATAGAGCTTATTATTGGCCACATTTCACACCTCTTCCTTCTCCAGCTGATGATGATCTCATGCTCTTTACAATTTCTAAGCTCACAGGTCATGCTGGCACTAGATTTGGGTGAGATAGATATATATTTATC
>NC_029789.2:148958961-148967142 GCF_000816755.2 Arachis ipaensis | reverse complement strand
TGATTAGCAAGATTGTATTTTTATAGTGATATGATATCTGAATTCATGGTTTTTATTATTTTAGTCTTTTAAATTTAAAATTTATTATATTTGTTTTTGAGATTCAACTCTAGACACTATATTAATTTTTGATTTTTTTTTAAAAGTTGATAAAATGAACAGAATATTAAACTAATTCTAATCTGCCACGTTAGACATGAGACAAAATAAAATCGTTTTATTTTAGTGCTTAAACCAAGTAAAACAAAGTCGTTTGGAGAATGAATAGAGATAAAACGGTTTATATATTATATATATATTTTTTTGTCTTCTCATTTTGTCTTATTCAAACATTAAAATAAAATGATATCGTTTAGTCCTGTGTCTAGCATAACATGATAGAATAAAATTAATACTTTATTTGCTGACTTAATATTAAGAGAAAATTCCACTTCCCTCCCTTACGAGATGCTAAAATGACACTCCTTTTCCCTCTATTTTATAAATGTACATTTTCCTCCCTTCTAACTTTTAAAAAACTTCCTCTTTAATCTATTTTAAATTTTTTGTGTTAACTAATATTAATTTTATCCATTTTTTAACAAAAAATAAATTATTTTTTAAAAAAAATACTCATTAGCAAAAATTTTATTTTTTATCATTAAATTTTGCTTACCAAAATACCCTTTAATAAATTTTTTTATTGATTAAATTGTATTTTTACCAAAATACTTTTTAAAAAATTAATAATTAAATTATTTTTTTCTAAGATACCTACCCTTCAATAATTTTTTAATTATTAAATTATGATTTTACCAAAATTTTTGTTAACAATTAATTTTATTTATTACATTTTTTTTAAATATAATTTAATCAATAAAAGAATAATTTATTAAAGGATATTTTGGTAAGCAAAATTTAATGATAAAAAATAAAATTTTTGTTAATGGGTATTTTTTTAAAAAATAATTTATTTTTTCTTAAAAAATGGATAAAGTTAATATTAGTTAACTCAAAAAGTTTAAAATGGATTAAAGAAGAGATTTTTAAAAGTTAGAAGGAAGGAGAATTAAGAATGTACATTTATAAAATAGAGGGAAGGGAAGTGTCATTTTAGCATCTTGCAGGAGAGGGGAGTGAAATTTTCTCTAATATTAAAAACAATCTTAGACTAATATGATGTTTGGTGTTGGAAGTAATACTTTTTCTTCAATTTTTTTTACATACATAATATAATTGAAAGTAATAATTTGTCTTCAATAATATTTTTTTTTACCGGATGACTGTGATTGATTACCCTAATATAGGAGTTATATATTATTGTTATGATTGAATTATAATTATAGATGGGCAATAATAAAGGATAAGGGTGTGTATGAAAAGATGTTGACATACTTGGAATTAAACACCGTGGGAATTTCTCGGGAGGCACAGCTTAGAGCTTTGAAGCTTTTGAATGTAGTTCTTGAAGGAGGAGATACAAAAGAAATATTCCAATTTGGATATTCAACAATGAGAGATCGCTGGTCAAGGCTCAAACAAATTATATCAAAGTCAAAACGTTTTTCTTTACAAAAACTATCTCCTCAATATTGCACATTCTTCAAAAGAGTTCGAGATCCTTCACCAGGTAGATGATAATGCCCATTGTGAAGTTATTAAATATTGCAATGCCTATGCTAATAAGTACGTAGATATATATTTTTAAAAAGAAAAAAGAAAAAATTATGAACTAATAAAAAATTGTGTTTGATACATTAAATATATATGATTTAGGTCCAATTTAGGTAAATAGCTTAATTAAGTTTCTTTTGACAAAATATAATTTACATAATGAATGACTATCTAAAAGTAGCTTATAAATAAGTTATTTTGTGTTTGGATTTTTAACTCTAAAAATACTTATTTTAATTTATAGAAATGTGATAAAAAGTAGTAGTATTATGAGAGAAGTCATTTTTTTTTAATTTCTTTATAGGATCCTAAATAACTTCTTAAAAAATTGCAATTTAATTTTAAAAATTGCACTAAATATTGATACTACTACTTTTTATAAGTCAAAAATTTAAAAAAATTACTTTTCAAACGACCCTTATTACAAAAAAATTATTAACTTTTGAATTAATAAATTCTCAGAATATCATAATTTTATTAATTTTATCATAATTTTATTAATTTTATCAATTATGATCAGTCACTTATTATATTGACCACCTACTAATCATTTATCTCGATTATCTTAAATTTTCAACTCTAAACTTTAATTGATCATTTCAAGTTTTAAATTTTAAATTTTAATATCTAAATTTTAAATTATAAATTCTAATTCCTAAATTTTAAATTTTAAATTTTCAATTTTGAATATTCAATTATTGACTCCTTTACTAGTTAAAAATATTAGCTTCTGATACTTTCTATTAAGGTATTTACTTATTAAGTTGAAATGAAAAAACTTGTTCAATTTGGTGACAGCATACGCGTGGTTGAAGTGTGAGAGAGAAGAAGATAAGAATTGCTATGAGATTCTTAAAGCTGCTGGCATCAATGGCCATGAAGGAAGTATGTATAGTGCTGATGATCGTTACGTGCGTCTCAGTCTCATAAGAAGCCAAGATGATTTTGATATTCTTATAAACAAGCTCACTGTTCTTGTTGCTAAGAATTAGATACAATTATCTTATTCAATCTCCACATATATGTATATGTATATGTATATATATCCATGTTCTAGTAGTATAATAAAATTAAATCATTATTATTGTTGGATATATGAATATGTAACTATTGTAATGTTGAAATAATAAGAAGCATTATTGCTGATGATGATGAGAAAGTATTTTATATATATGGACCTATTTGTGAATGCAATGCATGCTATTCTGGTCATGATTGCTCCAATTTTGAAGCTCGTTGTCCTGCTGATGCTAAAGAGTAAAAATCCTTTTTCATTTAATATATATAAAAGTAATATTTATAACTGATAATGCTAAGAAGACAATAAAAAATCAGCTCAAACAGTTTAAATTTATCTTATTTAACATTTATTAATTCTAGCGACAATTAATGAATGTTAAATAAGACAAATTTAGACCGTTATGATTTATGTTATTTATTATAATATTACAGCGGGGAATTAAATATATTTGAGCCATTTTGGAGGGAGCATGCAACAAAAATTTCAGTGTTGGTATCAGGGTGGCATAGAATGGCATACAATTATAGTGATGGATCATCAATTTTCTCCATTGCTGGTGAAGAAGGTAAGAAAACTACATGAGATTGTTGGAAATGCAGTCACTAATGGAAGGTACTGTTAGGAGTTATAAGCTAGCTAGCTATTAGTGTCATTACTGTTAATTCTGTTTCTGTTAGAGTTAGTTAGTAAGAAGCCCAGCTGACTCAGCAGCAGCTTCTAATAAGTTCCATAGTTTGTTATAGATTAGTTAGCTAGCAATATACATATAAATAGCAATTCCACACATGATGCAATTCAGTTACTGAGTTGAATGCAGCTTCACACCTTTTGTGCTTCTCTCTCTCTTTCCCTTTCTCTCTGAATTTCTCCCTTGAGGCCTGGTACCTTTCATGGTATCAGAGCTTTCAAGCTTCGCTGCTCACTCAACAATGGCGCAAGGATTCATAACCACTCCTATATCGATGAAACTGGATGAGGACAATTTTCTGCAATGAAAGGATCAAGCAATTTCAACAATAGAAGAAAATGATATGCTGAACCACATCACAGGAAGAGGAATTCCTCCACAGTTTGTGCAATCGAGTGAGGAACAGAAGCTACAGCGAATCTAGATTATCAGAAATGGAAGAGGCAGGATGCTCTTCTCAAATTCTGGCTACTGGCTTCTATGACCAAGCCGTTCACAACAAGGATGGTAGGTTGTGTCCTTACATATCAAGTATGGAAAAGACTAGAAGATCACTTCTCTTCTCAAATCAAGGCTAAGGTGATGCAATTGAAAAACAAACTCAGCACACTTCAAATTGGAGGATCTGTGACTGAGTATGTGTTGTTGATTAAAGGCACAATTGATGCTTTGGCATCAGTAGGAGAGTTAGTAAAAAAAAGCGATCATGTCAATGCGATTTTACATGGCTTATCTGAAGAATATTATTCAGTATATACGTTTGTGCTTGCAAGATCTGAGAGCATAACTGTTGCTGAACTAGAAGCCTTGCTGCTAGCTCATGAGAGCATGCTAGCAAAGTTCAGAAAACCAGAGGCATTTGTACAGGCAAACGTAGCTCAATTTGGAGGATATCATCAACAGTTGCAAGGAAGAAAAGGATGCTTCAAAGGAGGATTCAGAGGAAGAGGAGGAAGAATGCACAGAGGTGGTAGAAGTCTCTCCAGTGCAGGAAGTATGATGCAAGAAGCTGATATGAACAAACAGGCCAACAGAGGAGGCAGAACATATAATTCAAGAAGCTATGAATATAACAGGCCACAGTGTTAGCTGTGTAATAAGTTCGGCCACACTGCAAAAACTTGCTGGCACAGATACAGTGAGAATCAATTTGAGGAAGAAGGCTATGCTGGAGAAGGATATAACAATGCTGGACGCAATCAAAAGACTTAACCACAAGCAAACCTGTGCAATCTGATAGCAACACCAGCAACAGTCCAGGATTTCAGTTGGTATCCTGACTCAGGAGCTACACATCACATGACACATGATGAGAAGAATCTGATGGAAAAGAAAGAATACTGTGGAAATGAGCAAGTAGTAATTGGCAATGGATCAAGTTTGCATATCTCTTTTGTTGGTAACTCTTATTCAAGACTGACTTGAGCTCTAAGCCACTTCACATGAGAAACTTGTTGTGTGTTCCTGAAATTACAAAGAATCTAATTAGTGTGCATCAACTGTGTTGTGATAATCAAAATTTCTTTGAATTCCATGATGATAGGTGCTATGTAAAGAGTAAAGACACTGAAAAGATTGTGCTTCAAGGCACTGTGAAAAAAGGCCTCTATAGATTTCCTAGCATTAACAAGCTGCAAGCACCAGCTGGTTATGCTGTTGTATATGCTACTGCAGTAACTAATAGGAATAAAGTTGACTCCCTTGTGTGGCATGCTAGGCTAGGACACCCTAATCATGCTGTTTTGTCAAAAGTACTAAAAGTCTGTAAACCCTCAACCTTACCAGTTAAAATAAATTGCTCAGCTTGCTGTGTTGGCAAGTCTCATCAGTTCCCTTTCCCTTCATCACAGACCGAATATACACATCCCTTAGACCTTGTATACTCAGACATTTGGAGTCCTGACCCAGTGCCAGATAGTAATGGAAATTGGTATTATGTTAATTTTGTTGATGCTTTTTCAAAGTATACCTGGCTTTATCTAATCAAATCTAGAGCTCAGTTAAAAACAGTCTTTGAAAATTTCCAACAAAAGATTGAATTGCAACTGAACACTAAGCTTAAAATGTTGCAAAGTGATAATGCAGCTGAGTATAGAAGTCTGTCATAGATTTTGCAGGTCAAAGGAGTTCAGCACAGATTTGCTTGCCCTCACATTCACCAATAAAATGGGGCTGCTGAAAGGAAACATAGGCACATAGTAGAAATGGGACTCACATTATTTGCAGCAGCTTCAATGCCTACACAGTTTTGGGGAGAAGCATTTTGCATATCAGCAAAACTGATCAACATTCTTCCTACACCAGTCCTTAATGGTGCATCTCCAATTGAGAAACTGCTTGGCAAGCAACCCTCATATGATCAACTCAGAGTCTTTGGCTGCCTATACTTTCCACATCAGAGGCCATATAACAAGTATAAACTGGACTTTAGATCCTCTCCTTGTACATTCCTTGGGTATGGAACTGATCAGAAAGGCTATAAGTGCCTTACTCAACAGGGAAAGGTCATCATCACACCAAATGTGGTATTTTTTGAAGATCAGTTTCCATTTAAGCAAGCTGATCAAGGCCTCAAGCCAGCAACAATCTCAGCTCCACAACACTTAATTCCAACAATCCCAAGAATCTCAGCATCTACTCAACCTCCTCCTGCTAACCACCAGCCCCAACCCACATTATCCCAGTATACTACCACAACCAACCTCTCTCAGCCTATTTCACCACAAAATAGTCCCCTGAACACCTCAGCACAAGTTCCCTTACATCAGTTAAGCAACCACCATCAGTCTTTAACTCAGTCACTGCTTCCCTCTAGCAGTCTGCAAGAAACCACAATGCCATTAGCATCTTCCTCAGTGCCAACACCTATTCCCATCAGTGATATCGAAATTGTCCTTCCTCATTCTGACCCTGAACCTAGAAACACTAACTTCACCCAAAACACTCACCCAATGCTGACTAGAGGCAAAGCAGGAATTGTCAAACCAAAGCTGTTCATGGCAAGTGTTGAGCCAAGGAATGTTAAACAAGCACTCAGGTGCCCTGAGTGGAAGGCAGCCATGGATCTAGAGTATGAGGCTCTCCTAAGAAACAATACCTGGACGCTTACTAAACTCCCACCTAATAGAGATGCAATTGGAAGAAAATGGGTGTTTAGGCTTAAGTATAATGCAGATGGTTCACTTCAGAAGCATAAAGCCAGGCTAGTTGCTCAAGGCTTTGCTCAAAAACCAGGTTTTGACTTTACAGAAACCTACAGTCCAGTTGTCAAGCCAACCTCTATTTGATTATTGCTCTTTGTCGCACTGTCAAGGTCTTGGACCATAATGCAATTGGATGTAAACAATGCTTTTCTACATGGTGATTTAGTTGAGAAAGTTTATATGAGGCAGCCCCAAGGTTATGAACAAGAAGATTCCTCACTCGTTTGCAAGCTCAACAAGGCTTTGTATGGCCTAAAACAGGCGCCCAGGGAATGGTATTCTAAGCTTGCAAATGGACTAAAGGAGCTAGGATTTGCAGCCACAAAATCTGACATTGCAGTGTTTACCCGTGAGATGAATCAATTAAAAACATATGTCCTCGTATATGTAGATAACATCATTGTAACAGGTGAATGTGATAACTCAATTAGGGAGGTGATCAGCCAATTAAACAGCATGTTTGCTCTAAAAGATCTAGGTGATCTACACTACTTTCTTGGAATCCAAGCCACAAAGACTAAGAGTGGAGGTTTGGTGTTTACTCAGCAAAAGTACATTGAAGAGGTAATGAAGAAGGCTGGTATGGTGGGATGCACAGCCTGCCACACTCCTCTTCCCTCTACAACAAAAATTTCTGCCCTTGGAGGTTCAAACTTCCATGATCCAAGTCTGTATCGATCTGTCATTGGGAGCTTGCAATATCTAACTATTACCAGGCCTGAAATCAGCTTTTCTGTAAACAAACTGGCCCAGTTTGTTCAATCTCCGATGAACTCACACTGGAAAATGGTAAAATGTGTGTTGAGGTACCTAAATGGTACAGCTCACCATGGCCTGCATCTCAAAAAGGACCCTGCACTCAACACTGCAATGAAGATCACTGCCTACAGTGACTCTGACTGGGCTGGTGACCCGGATGATAGGAAATCAACCTCTGGATATTGCGTGTTCCTTGGCTCGAATCTGGTGTCCTAGGCTTCGAGGAAGCAAACTGCTGTAGCCAGGTCCAGTACTGAGGCAGAGTACAGAAGCATGGCAGAGACAGTGGCAGAGTTAGTCTGGATAAGGAGTCTAATGGCTGAATTAAAGCTAACCATCTCTGAAGCACCAATGGTATACTGTGACAACTTGAGTGCTGTATTGCTGGCAGCCAATCCAATCCTACATTCCAAGTCCAAGCATTTCGAAATAGATCTCCACTTCGTTAGAGATCATGTCAACAACAAGAAAGTTCAAGTGAGACACATCCCTGGGACAGTGCAAGTGGCAGACATCTTCACAAAAGCAGTTCCCTCTGAGACTTTTCTCCACTTTCGAACCAAGCTGAACGTCTGTGATCAACAAGCAATTGCAATTCCTCAAGAAAGGAAAAACTAGAGATGATGTTAGGAGTTATAAGCTAGCTAGCTATTAGTGTCATTACTGTTAATTCTGTTTCTGTTAGAGTTAGTTAGTAAAGAGCCCAGCTGACTCAGCAGCAGCTTCTAGCAAGTTCCATAGTTTGTTACAGATTAGTTAGCTAGCAATATACATATAAATAGCAATTCCACACATGCTGCAATTCAGTTACTGAGTTGAATGTAGCTTCACACCTTTTGTGCTTCTCTCTCTCTCTT
>NC_029789.2:148950372-148958930 GCF_000816755.2 Arachis ipaensis | reverse complement strand
CCCTTTCTCTCTGAATTTCTCCCTTAAGGCTTGGTACCTTTCAGGTACATTGTGTTTGGAAGTGGTTCAACATAACTCATCAATGCCGCAGTTTATGCATTGTCTCACAAATCATCATTATTGGATCCATCAAAAGTACTCAACACATCTCCATATTATCCTGTAAGCTTATTTATTAATATTCTTTTTTTTCTTCTATTTGTTATAAGTGGAAACTCGTACGCAGTTGTTTTCACGTGAAGTTGATATTTGATGAGAACTATTAGATAATTTGATAAGTTTGACTAAATTATCATATAATAATTTTTAATTATAAACTTCATATAAAAACAACTGCGTTTATCAGTTTTCCTGCATTTAACAATCACGACTTATACAATATTTTGGCGTATCATTTTTGTGACGGTTATAAATCACTACAAATTGAGAGATTAAGGAAAATTTAGAAACCGAATTTCATTCATATTTTTTTAAGTTTATCAAAATTACATAATCACTTTTTTTATTTGACCAGTGTATGCTCATCTCCGTTCTATTGCAATATTAAATTGAAATTGTATTAGAAATAGGTGATAAAAAGTCATTATGCATTGAAAAATCACAAAGACAAAATAATAATTACAAAATTTTTTTTTAATTAATAACGTTGATATGAAGGATATTTTTGCCATTTAATATAAATTGAATAAAATAAAATAAAAAGTTAGTTTATCAAACACACATATAAAAATATATATGTTAATTACAAATAATCTAAGTGTATTATGTAGACGTGCAGTTGGTATAATACATATATAGGAAATAAATGTATACTAGTCAAATAAATTAAAGGAGTCACATACATAAATTTAATAAACCTCAAAAAAAGGGAGGTACAAGTGTAATTTATCCTATAAAATAAAGAGTAGAATAATATTTTAAAAATAAAACAAAATGTTCTAACAAACTAATAAATAATAGGATAAAGTATATTTTTTGTCCCAAAAGTTTAGCAAAAGTTTCAAAAATACTCCTAAGTTATATTTTGTTTTAATTTTGTCCAAAAAATTTTCGATTTGTATCAAATATACTATCGAACGGCTAAATTTTTAAAAAATTTAAGATCAATCTAATAATAATGCATGAAAATTATATTTGATTTGCTTGTGTTGAGGGTTATTCTTATTAAATTGTTGTTGAATTTGTCTTAAATTTTTTGAAAAATTAGCCGTCAGGAGTATATTTGATGCAAATCGAAAATTTTTAGGACAAAATTGAAACAAAATAAAACTTAGGGATATTTTTAAAACTTTTATCAATCTTCATGGACAAAAAGTATACTTTACCCTAAATAATATATGAGAAAGTTTTATGTGATGACAATTTACCTTTATTCCTTTGTGGCAGAGCTGTTTAGAAAACAAACCGAGTTCTTTAACTCAAGATATTATACATATGAAGGGGATACAAGACCGTGGAAGAACAAGTTAGATAACATCACATCAAGGTTCATAGAGTTTGTGTCTCACCTAATAATCCAGATGGGTTATTAACTAAGGCTGTTCTTAAAGGCCCTAATGTTAAAACCATTCACGATCTTATCTACTATTGGCCACATTTCACTCCTATTCCTTCTCCTGCTGATGAAGATCTCATGATATTTTCTAATTCCAAACTCACAGGCCATGGTGGCAATAGATTTGTGTAACATTATTAATACTAACTTATATATATTATTTTATAACAGTAATATAATTCTAGTACATATATAGTTACGGTTTTTAATGTTTTTGTGGCGGTTTTAAATACTATGTTACGATATTATTTTTTTTAAAAATTTAAGTTGATAGAATGAATATGATATATAAATGATTATATCTCTAACAAATTATTTGTTTATTTTATGATTGTTTCGAAATTTCTACAATTCTTAATGTGTCAAAACCTACCCTTATTAGTTATTACAGTTATTTTGATTTTTGAGCAATTAGGGTTTAGGATTAAAAACCGTCGCAATATATTAAAGGTATTATATTTCTAAAATGAGTTATGTTACGTATACACCAAAATCAGCCACCAAAGTCAGCCACCAATATAAAATACATGCTGGAATATAAATACATATTGAAAATAAATTAA
This sequence comes from Arachis ipaensis, assembly GCF_000816755.2. NCBI lineage: Eukaryota > Viridiplantae > Streptophyta > Magnoliopsida > Fabales > Fabaceae > Arachis > Arachis ipaensis. The sequence goes on along the minus strand of NC_029789.2, from coordinate 148,956,812 downwards.
ACCACACATATATTTATACACAAATATATTAGTAGCTGATTTTAATGACTAATTTTAATGTACAAATAGCATTTCTCTTCTAGAATATATGATATATTGGTGCCATTATTACAGATGGGCAATAGTGAAGGATGAAGGCTTATACAAAAAGATGGAAGAGTATATACAAATTAACACCATGGGAGTTTCTCGAGAGGCTCAGCTAAGAGCATTAAAGTTACTCAATGTGGTTCTTGAAGGAAATGCTAAACCCTTCTTTCAATTTGGATATGCGACAAGGCTTAAACAAGTTCTATCTATGTCTAATCGTTTTACCGTACAGAAATTATCTCGTAAATATTGCTCATTTTAATTTACAAAACATTCAAATATCCTATTTCAGGTATATCTTGTTGAAAAAGTCTAGGGCCAGCAATTTTTGTGTTTTGTGGCCAATACTTAACCATCAAAAGAAAAGTGAGTGATTTTTCACCGTTGGATATAATCTCATACCATTAAAAACACTATTGATGGCCAATTGATGGTTACAAAACATAAAAATTGCTGCCCCCTAACACTCCCTTATCATATTAATCAAACCTATTTTTTCAATAAATTTAAACAAATTAAACAGTTCGATCAATAATTTACTGATTAAACCAATAACAAATAGTTCACTTGATAGAATCTCATAACTATACTTTATACTTTAGGTAATAATCAAGTTCATTTTATCATTAGTCTTGGTGACTTAGTCTTTTCAATTTTGACTATGCATGTCTATTAGTATAATGTTACACATACAAAATTTTGTATAAGTAAATTTAGGAATAGTTTTTCATTGAAAAGTTTCAGTGACGAATAATTTTAATTAAATTTAATTATTATTTAATAAGCAAGTATCATTCTTTTTTAAATGTCTCACTCGTTATAAAATTTCACTTATATCATTTGTTTCTTTTTAAATGTTAGTTGTTCGCTTATTCAAAATCTGAAAAAGTTAGTCCCTAACAGTGTTAGTTTTTCATTATATATTAGTTAGAAGTTTAATTATTTATTTATTTCACGAATAATAGAAGATTTTGAGCTAGTTAATTAATAACCAAAGTAGTTGAAACTTCTTAATACATGAATACACTACGCTAGGCACGGTAAATACCGGCGAAAATTTGGAGGCTACACATCTCGCCGCCGCAAAGTTTGCTGGGGAAAGCAAAACTCCTTCGCGTGCCACAACCATCAGCGGCGACTCCATCAAAAACGTCGCCAGGACTATGCCAGGCACGGTAAATAGCAGCGAAGATCTGGAGGCCACACACCTCGCCGCCGCAAAACATGCTGGGGAAGCAGAACTCCTTCGCTTGCCTGATCATCAGCGGCGACTCCATCAAAAACGCCGCCAGGTGAGGATCCAATCTAAAATCAATTTTGTTTTGCCCTCTTTTTTTCTTATAAACCTGAGTTGGTTCCCCCCAAATTTGCAGAAAACCCGTGAAGAGTACTCGGTAGCCCGCGAAGCACACTCATTGCTGCTATTCCAAAACAAGGTTGTGAAGGATTTGTTAACAATTTCTCCTTTTCCCCTTTTTAATTTCTCCTATAAAGTCTAATTCATTCTTCCCCAGATTAAGCAGAACCCGCTTAGAGTCCTTGGTAGCGCGCGAACTCTGCTGCCGTTGCTGCTCCACTGCGAAGGTGCTGCCGATCGTGGGTACTCTGCCCGCCGTGCACGAAAATGTTGAGCCACCCTCCACTGTGTGCCATCCTGAGCTATCGCGGCCTCTCCCTATCCCTGGTTAGTTCGCCATCCTGTTTCTGTCATAACTTAACTACTTGAAACGGGTGTGTTGATTAGCAAGAATGAATTGCGGTCTGTTATTTTGTTCCTGTCTCAAGTGATGAGACTTGATTGGTTTTAATTAATCTAATCTATCTCTCATGTAGAATCATAAATATAAATGTTTCGATTTTCATGAAGATTTTATCATGACGTTAAGATCATTAAAGATATTGTGCAGTGAATCAGATAAACTTTATTCCTAATATGTAACTTTAGTTAAACAATATAAAAGAGAAAAAAACATATGATAGTTCAAAATGATCATAGCCTTTATGACAGGAATTTGGATTCAATTTCATATCCACCACCACTTGCAGATACAAGATCATAGCTTCTTTTGCTGGTTAAGTCAAACTGAATTGAACCTTCCATGTTTGTTACCTTTGTTGTTCATGTTTTCCTTGAAATTGGACAAGTTAGAGTTGAATTCCTACAATTGAGCTCTTGATGCTTCTAGATTTTTGCCTAAACCTTCCATGGAAAGTGACCTCTGAGCTTTCTCTAACACAGCTTGCAAATACTTTCCTTGAGCATCTATTCTCATCTGAAATTTCTCATGTACCTATTGGTTATGAAGCATGTTTTAGTTTTATTTTTTAATTTTTTCTGTTAAACTATGCCAAATTGTACCATTTTTTTTCAAGGTTTGATAAAAATACCAAGTATACTATTATCTGAATCTTATATGTGATAAATACATCTAGCTGTTCTTCCAATCTCTTTGGACTTCAATTTGATGTCTCAATGCCTACTGCTATTGGGATTTCTCTGTTTTGAGACTATGTTAGAGGATTTTGGAGAATTGAGGGAATGTTTGGTGTCAAAGATTTTGGCTTTGGAATTAATGTTGTTGACATTATTAGAGAAAAAGCATAACTCATGTCTATGAACATGGTGCATCTTCGGTTGTGAATATAATGTTGAGATGTTTGGCTAAGTGAGCTTTTTGTGAATACTTTAAAATTTAAAAAATGCCATTTCAGTGAAAATCATGTATCTTGTGTAAAATATTTTATAATTCCTTTACATCAAACATGATCTCTCTCACAAAACTACTATCAATAACAACTATTCACTGTTGACAGAATATTTTTTGGGATCTACATTAAGCCAATTCAATCCATACATATTTGTAATTAACATCATGATTTAGAAGATTTGGGGATGTTAAACCATACTCATGATTTAGAAGAGTTACACATTTTATTTGTTAGCTACAACTTCCCAGAAAAAACACTAATTAACTTGTGAAGATGAGCATATGTCATGTGATTCTTGTTAAGTATTTCCAACATAAAGGACCGAATCTTTAATCATCTGTTCACAAAAATAGTATTTATTTTCAATTTAACTCTTGCTTCATCATATGGAAAGAAAAATTCTGATTATGTGCTAGGAATTGTAAGATGTTACCTTGTTAGATTAAACCTCAATGTTCACAGATTAGGATCTCGAGGCGAGTAGATTCTTTTTTTTTTCTTTTTATTTAACTTTCATTAAATTAATTAAATAATAGTAAAGTTTAATTAATCTAGGTTGACTTAGGTCATTTTGATGTAGAACAGTTTAAGGAGCACACGTTCACCATCCAATTGGTAGTCACTTTGATCTATTGATTTTTCAAGTTTTGGATTTGAATCATGGAAGAAAAATCAAAGACTTTGTTATAATCATCTTATTTCTTTCATAAAACATCAACTAAATTGGATTAGTTTAATTAAATTTTAAATAATAAGATTCAGTATCTCAATTTAGATAAACATAATAAATAAATACTACTTTAGACTTTAGATGCTAGTATCCTATATGAAATTAAGACTACAATAGCTTTATTAAGACTTTGTTTGCTATCTTTGTTGTTCATGTTTTCCATGAAACTGGACAAGACAGAGTTGAATTCGGTCAATTGAGTAAAAAGATGGTTCTAGGTCACTGCCTGAACCTTTCATGGAAAGTGTCCTCTGAGCTTTCTCTAACACATCATGCAAATCAAGAATTGCTATGAAACTCTGAAAGCTGCTGGAATCAGTTGCCACCTTGGCAATTATTTTAGTGCAGATGATCGCTTCGCACGTGTAAGTATCTCTAGAAGCCAAGATGATTTTGAGATACTACTCAACATAAAGGTATCAGCAATTTAGGCTGTAAGAAACAGAAGCAACTTAGCTGAAGAGTAGAATAAGGGACATAGAGAAGGATGAACAGTGAGAGATGGAGAGAAGAAGAAGGTTCTATTATTGAACAGAGTGATCAATGAATCAAGAGTTGAGATACAAGAGAAGTGTGGCATCTATTTGTAGCTGGTGGTGTTTCTTCTAGAAGCTTCAGTAACAGCTAATCAGCTAGGAGTAACTGACTAACTGAAACACTAACTACACTAACCAATTGCAACTGAACACTAACTAACTGCAACTGATCATAACTACACAATATACACGTGCTCCTATCATCATCTCTAGTTTTCTTTTCTCCTGTTTTCTGCAACACATACTTCTTGCTCCCTGTACATTTGTGTAACTTCAGTGACTTTCAATCTGTCTCTGAAGTGTAGGAATGCCTCAGAAGAGATTGGCTTTGTGAGGATATCAGCTACTTAGACTGTTCGAGGGATATGGTGCACTTTTATAGCCTTGCTGTTGACATGGTCTCTCACAAAGTAGAGATCAATTTCGAAATACTTTGACTTGGAGTGTAGGATGGGGTTTGCAGCTAATAGCACTGCGCTTTGGTTGTCACAGTACAGCAAGGGAGCCTCCTCTAGTGGAAATTGTAGCTCACACAGCAAGTTCTTCACCCAAATCAGTTCAGCTGTCAAGTCTGCCATGCTTCTGTATTCTGCCTCAGTGTTGGATCTTGCCACTGTCGTTTGCTTCTTTGAGGCCCAGGACACTAAGTTTGATCCTAGAAAGACACAGTATCCACTGGCAGATTTTCTATCGTCAGGATCTCCAACCCAATCTGAATCACAATAGGCAGTGATTCTCATTGAGCTCTGATACCATGAAGGTATTAGCAACTTAGGCTGTAAGAAACAGAAGCAGCTTAGCTGAAGAGTAGAATAAGGGACATGGAGAAGGGTGAACAGTGAGAGATGGAGAGAAGAAGAAGGTTCTGTTATTGAACAGAGTGATCAATGAATCAAGAGTTGAGATACAAGAGAAGTGTGGCATCTATTTGTAGCTGGTGGTGATTCTTCTAGAAGCTTCAGTAACAGCTAATCAGCTAGGAGTAACTGACTAACTGAAACACTAACTACACTAACCAATTGCAACTGAACACTAACTAACTGCAACTGATCATAACTACACAATATACACGTGCTCCTATCATTATCTCTAGTTTTCTTTTCTCCTGTTTTCTGCAACACATACTTCTTGCTCCCTGTACATTTGTGTGACTTCAGTGACTTTCAATCTGTCTCTGAAGTGTAGGAATGCCTCAGAAGAGATTGGCTTTGTGAGGATATCAGCTACTTAGACTGTTCGAGGGATATGGTGCACTTTTATAGCCTTGCTGTTGACATGGTCTCTCACAAAGTAGAGATCAATTTCGAAATACTTTGACTTGGAGTGTAGGATGGGGTTTGCAGCTAATAGCACTGCGCTTTGGTTGTCACAGTACAGCAAGGGAGCCTCCTCTAGTGGAAATTGTAGCTCACACAGCAAGTTCTTCACCCAAATCAGTTCAGCTGTCAAGTCTACCATGCTTCTGTATTCTGCCTCAGTGTTGGATCTTGCCACTGTCGTTTGCTTCTTTGAGGCCCAGGACACTAAGTTTGATCCTAGAAAGACACAGTATCCACTGGCAGATTTTCTATCGTCAGGATCTCCAACCCAATCTGAATCACAATAGGCAGTGATTCTCATTGAGCTCTGATACCATGAAGGTATTAGCAACTTAGGCTGTAAGAAACAGAAGCAGCTTAGCTGAAGAGTATAATAAGGGACATGGAGAAGGGTGAACAGTGAGAGATGGAGAGAAGAAGAAGGTTCTGTTATTGAACAGAGTGATCAATGAATCAAGAGTTGAGATACAAGAGAAGTGTGGCATCTATTTGTAGCTGGTGGTGATTCTTCTAGAAGCTTCAGTAACAACTAATCAGCTAGGAGTAACTGACTAACTGAAACACTAACTACACTAACCAATTGCAACTGAACACTAACTAACTGCAATTGATCATAACTACACAATATACACGTGCTCTTATCACAACAAACTCATATATCTAGGGACAAACTCATATATCTAGGGAGACAATGGACTATTTGTATAATGTATACAATGGACTATTGAGTTACAAAATGAACATCTCCTATACTATCTAGAATAACCATCAGAGTACTAGAGATAATAAACATCTTCCCAAAAACTTAAACTGATTTTGGGGTTCACCGATGATCAAACTCTTGACCTTTCGGATCTAGCGCTCTAATACTATGTCATGCTACTACTCATCCAAAAACTTCAGCTAATAGAAAAAGGTAACACTAATGGTTATATCTCTAATACTCCCTAAATCTCCATTGTACACATTATATAAATATTCCATCGGCTCCTCATACTTTCCCATAATAATTACATGTATGTTAGGAATATTGTCCAATTAATTCCCATGCATCTT
>NC_029789.2:148948963-148950156 GCF_000816755.2 Arachis ipaensis | reverse complement strand
ATGTATTTTTTTTTGTGACTAAGTTAATTTATGTATTAAATGTTTATGTGAATTTTAGTATTTACTCTTTATTAATAAATATTGTGATTCTATTTATTATATTTATTGTACATATTTTCAATATTCTAATTAAAGACATAACGTTTACCATCACGGATTTATTTTAAGAATTTAATTAGAAGAATTTTATTTAAAATTTTTTTTTTTACCTTTCATAGCATCTTTGGATTAATACACTTTCTTTTGGGTGTTAAATCTTTTCCTTTTACTTGAATCCTCTCTATATATAGTAGTTTCTAAACTCTCTATGTCGCTTTTTCTCTTAGTTGGACTTGTTCTATAATATAATCACTATCAAATTAAAGTCTTGGGTGTTAAACCTTTTCCTTTTACTTGAATCCTCTCTATATATAGTAGTTTCTAAACTTTCTATGTCGCTTTTTCTCTTAGTTAGACTTGTTCTATAATATAATCACTATCAAATTAAAGTCTTTTTTAATATATTAAAGACTGAAATTATATATTTTTTCTTTTCTTTTATATATGGACATAATTATATATTAATAATGTATATGCATATATTTAATTTAATTAATAGAAAGCAAGTCAAACATAAACATCGTAAAGGTTTTTGTTCTATATAACTTTTGTATGATGAGCCGTCCAAAACCTTTATTTTATAATATAATAACAATAATATGCATCAACCACCGACCCACAAAAAAAAAGTGACCACGATGATATCGATGTGCATTAACTGGTTGAACTTGAACCAATGTCATTGTAACACGATGCTACATTATTCAACCTCTCTCATTATCTTATTTTGTTTCATCTTAAAACCGTGCAAGTTAATTATTACTTTGTTCTGTGACATTATTATTGCAATTGACACGTGTGCCGATTATGTTATTTGCTTTTGGTTATTATGTGGCTCCGAAGGGTCCTTGCTTCTTCTCATCGATAGTCAAAAAATTCTTGTAATCTCTCTAGAAATTTCCTCAATCAAAATCATCATATTAAGATGAATAATTAGTTCTTAAAATATCTTATTAGTGGGGTTGATGATGCAAACCATGATCCATAGTCATTCTAGCTTGCCATCACATAACATCATCAAATTAAAGATTTTATACATATATATTAAAAAGGAATAATATATATATATATATATATATGTTAATAAATATGTG
>NC_029789.2:148947063-148948901 GCF_000816755.2 Arachis ipaensis | reverse complement strand
GATGTGTTAGGTTTCTTATTTTATTTTTTCTTTTACTTCATTTTTTTAGAAAATTTTAAAAATAAACATATTAAAAATAAAAATACAATGTCAAACGTATTAAAAATAATATAATATCTAAAATCAATCACAAATCTATACTAAGGCAGAGCGTGCATGTAAATTAAGACGATTAAATTCTCACAGCAATCATTTAAATTTATAGTCATAAATTCAAAATTTATTATATTAATTTTTGAGATTTAGTTCTGAAAATTATATTAGTTTTTGGATATTTTTTAACATTGAATTAGCAAATAAAATACTAACTTAGTTATAGCTTATTACACTAGACATAAATAAATGGTATTGTATTGTTTTAACACTTAAACAAAACAATAAAAAGATAAATAAAAATTTGCCTTTTCTTTTATACAGTGTTTGGTTTAAAGGAAATTAAGTAGAAAAAAAAATATAGGGATGAAAAATAAATAGAAAATGAACTTTTTCATTGTTGTATTAAGATAGAAAATTGAGAGGAAAATAAAAAAGTGATATAGAGCTATTTAAATTTTTTTTTTCGAACATAAGATTAAAACCGATAGAAAAAGTATAAACAATGATAAAAATATAAATTTATTTTTGGTTTAATGGAGAAAGTAAAATCTCTAATTTCACTTATCAAAATACATCTCCTCTTTTTTCAGTTTTATCGTTGTTGTCAACAATGCCATCGCTTCACCATCATCGTCCGCAACACCACCACATCATCATTATCGTCGTGATAGCTCCATCGCAACTTTATCTCTTCTTCCTCAAGACAAAAGTGAATCATTTTTTAGTTGTTTTCATAGTTTATCCTAAATCAAAATGAGAAAATTATCATTGCACATAGCTTGCCAATTTCTTTCGTTTTTCAACTGAGAAGTTATTATAATTTTATATTTCTTAGATGATTGTTATCTTTATAGTGAAAAAATAATTGATTTTTTTTCTCTACTTTTAAACAAGTCCTTTTTCATAATTATATATTTAGTTTTATCCTACACTTTACTTCAATACAATTCAATTCAATTCAATTCAATCAATAAAAAAATATAAAGTATAATATTTTTTCTCTCTTCTTTTCTTATTCTTTCACAATTTTATCAGGAATTAAACATTTTCAGTATTTGAATTAAATTGGTAGTAGATACTAGATATGTCATAGTTGAATTGGCATAAAGTGAAAATAGATTGGATATGTAGTTTTTGAGAAGGACTTTTTTGAAAAACATTGGATTTTCTGTTTTATTTATGTTAATACATAGTTAAAAATTACTTTTTGTTGATACTCTGAGATTGATTGGTTGTTTGAATAGAAAAATATTGACAAAATAGTATATTTCAATCAATTCTGATCTTTGTGTTAATTTATATGGAAAAGTATAGCGGGATTGAATTTATATTTATTGTATATGCTTGTGCAGAAATCACAATACTTAAAAATGTTTGGAAATAACGAGTACACCACTTAGTACAAACAGAAATCGATCATGTGTTACTATTTTTAATTGGAAAATTTTTTTTGAAGATGTGTAGAATTAATTTTTTGGAAATAGGCGTATGCTGATAACTTTGACTATAAAAAATTATCTTTTTTAAAATTGGTGTGTGGTGATAAAATAATACTCTCTTGGAGTTCTGATCATTCTTACTCTTTTGATGTTTTGTTATATGTTCACAAAAATTGTATATGATTTTTCATCGCATGAAATAATAAAAAAATACTAGCCACTTATGATGTTAATATTTTATTTTGTAAGACGATTTAGTGAAACTTTTTATTAAATATGATTAAGTTTAAGAGATTAGAGATT
>NC_029789.2:148944801-148946997 GCF_000816755.2 Arachis ipaensis | reverse complement strand
TTGGGTATAATTTTTTTTCATTCAAATAAAAAAATTTTTCTATTTTTTTCATCTATTTTTCATTCATTTAAACAACACAAAAATTTTTTTTTCTTATTTTCTTTCTTCCAATGCATCCAAACAAAATGGTAGGTGGCAATAATTTTTTTTAAGAGAAAAAAAAAAGAAGAAAAAGAAATGGTGTTTAATTAAAGACACAATATCAGATGCTAACATGTGATTGGAGCACCTAATATCAAGTGGTTGATCTAGTTAATTGAACTCTGATCCATTTGGCCATCATCAAAATATCTTGGGCTATGCTATTTTATACCAACCACACAAGATATTTTCGACATGCTCACAATCTTGTTGACTTCTGTCAACGTAACCACTTATTGTTTGGATAGAGAAAAAAAAATTGAAAAAGTGATAAATAAAAACATTTATGAAAACACTTTTTTATTGGAGGCGTTAAGACTTAAGAATAAATTATTTTTAAGTGGTATTTAAAAAGAAGAATGTTAGGATCAGCAAATTTTATGATTTATAATAATCAATTAGTTATTATTAATAATTTTAATAATATGAGATTTTATCCAATAGTGTAGAATTACTCATTTTTTTACTGATTAAGTACTGATCAAATTTTAATAAAAATGTTCTCCCTATACTTTCTCATTTGAAAAAAGAGAGTGAAAATTAAATAAAAAAGAATATCTGAAAGTCTGAAACTAAAATGGTTTGACTAATAGCTAATTATTAAATTATAGATTCAATTTCACACCAAGGGAAAAATATTAGTTATGATCAATTTTAGAAATTCTATTAAATATTTTTATGGGATTATGGTGCTAATTAATAATTAAAATAAAATTTAAGTTTAGAAAAAAAAACTTCAATCCAAGTGTTGGCTGATTTTTTTTGTTATGAAAGAACGGGGTGTGCTTTGTCGGGTTATGGGATGAGGATGAGCTATACCAATATGTGGGGCAGGTTTTTTGTTCAGAGATGGTGAGAAGAAATCGGACCCAACGATTTACTTTTTAAAATTTTTTTGAGCAAATCGGAGGGTCCGTTTTGCATGTAGAGAAGGAACGAAAATAACATTAAGCAAATCGGACCCTGCGACTTGTACGTGAACAAAATTTTTTTATATAACTTTAAGGTAATCGCATGGTCCGTTTTCTTTGTTAACGAAGTTTTGGATATAGATTGAGCAACTCGCACGGTCCGATTTGACCAAGACAACTCCCTCGGTCCGATTTGTATGTAAATTAACACCATACGAATGTAAAGTTCTCCTCCTCTCCATAACGCCGTCCAGCACCAACTTTGGTTCCATATTAAAATTAATTTGCGCCAAGTGTTTCAGATTGAATTACAAAGTTAAAATTAAGATTTTATTTTAGCCCAAAAGAGGTCCAAAAGAAAAGTTTATATAGTGTGGTACTCAAGTTCTAAAATCCAGTGACATCAATCCAAAGCAGAAAGCACGTTCTAATTCTAAATGCAACAAAAAATTTCGGTAAAATTTAACCACAAAACACGTTCTGAATCCTCAATTTAAACAATATTTGAAGGTCGATTTATTTATATTTTATATATATATTAAAAACAATTTTCATGAGTGAGGTGTGTGCCTAAATTTTAGCAAAAAAGGAACGTATGTTCAAGCACAGCTCATCAAAGAACAATTTGTGATATTACGTACACAGATAATTAAAGAAAATTGGATTTTTATTCTTAATTCATTTAAGCTTTTTGAAGCACAAATGGATGAGACCTCACTCAACTTTCAATATAGCTTGCATTGTTTGTCGAAATTTGTCTATGTTACGAAATATTAAAACTTTAAAAGGGATAATTATCTTGTTAATAGTTTATCAATTTAAAAATAAACCTTTTTTTTTTTAATTTAAAGACCATGATAATTTTATTTTATTACTTAATATTTCAAAGATCTTCATAAATATTTTAAAAGCTATATGATTCTTTAAATATAAACATCATGAGACAATTATTAATATACTTGTTTCTTCAGTATATTATACTTTTACAAAAGAAATTAAATAATTTAAATGTTGTGTCATATAAAGTCTGGTTTTTTTAGTAATGAAAACTTTTGACGTGTTATCCAGCATTATGGAATGGTGAATATATTTTTTATTAATATGATTTTTTTAAATTAAAAAATGCAAATCAAAGCTTTCGATT
>NC_029789.2:148931801-148944776 GCF_000816755.2 Arachis ipaensis | reverse complement strand
CATCATACTTCAATAATATTATAAAATACCATCTTCTTTTAAATTATATTTGTTATTACATAATTTATGAAATTAAACAAGATACAATATATTATGAATCAGGATTTTTTAGCCAATTTTAAAATGTGTTCATCAAACGTGTTAGAATATAATTAAAAGTAGTTGATCCTAATTATATTCTAACAAAATGGTATGTTAATATTCAAAGTGAATATTTAAAAAAAAAAGTATAAATTTAGTCTTAATTAAAATTTTTTTTGTAAACTATGAAAAATTAAGAAAGAATATTTATATATTTTAAATAGTAATAGAATAAATAAATTTTTTATCTTTAGTTAAAAAATTAAACAACAAAAATATTTTTACTAACATACAAAATAACAATTCAAAAAGATTAAAAAAAAATCAAAACAAAAAAACAGAAATTTTTAATCCATGCATTGCACAGGTCTTGTGCTAATACTTTTACAAAATACATTGCAGTGTTATATAAATATCATAAAGAATTAAATAAGAAAACATGTGAATACGTGTAATATTTTATAATTTTAGAAGAGATGAATAAAAATGTTGGAGGCACATGATGATGTTAAGAATTCATGCATGCATGTAAAAGAGAAGATGGATGATACATGGCACTGTGGAGAAAGATGACGTGGCAAACAGTGGGTATGAGGCATGAGGAAAATATCATTGCCACGTGTGCAACAAAATCTAAGCTTCTAAGAACTCTTAAAAGATCTTCTCTTCTCACAGCCTCTGTTTTCCATTCTCTCTCCCTCGCTCACACAAACCATAAGCTGCCATCCATTACCAACTTCTCAAGTATTTCCCTTTTTATCTTCCATGAAATATTTTCATAAAAGGGTCCAAGAAATCAAAGCCAAAATCCAATTTTTGCAGCTGCAAAATTCCACCTGCTGAATTCGAATCTCTGTTTCTTAAGAAATCAGTCCTGTTCAGTACATAGAAGTGATCAGGTATATAGTTTGAATTTCTTTTCTGCACTTTTTTTTTAATAATTTGGGTTTTCTTCCATTTCAGTTCTTAGTATCTGTGTTGATTTCTGAACTGCTTTTTTTTTTTTAAAAGAAAAAAATATCTGGTGTGAATCTGATATTTTTTTTAAAGATATTTGAGCATTAGTTTTCTCTGAATTTGATTTTCATTTTTTTAACCAAATTATGGAAATTAGATGAACAGTTTGATGTCAAAGGAAATTGAATGATAAACCTTGAAAGTTTCGGTCTCATTAATGCTCTATTCTGTTTGGCATTACTCTGTTTCAGAATTTTCTCTAGTTTTTCATTATTTTAATCTCTCATTCAATTTGAAAGAAACATAAAAAAGTGTTTTTTTTTTTTAATTATTATGTTTTTATTTGATTCTACTTTTTGCTCATCATATTGATGTTGCACTGAATTCTCAGTGATGGACACTTAAAGGAAAAATATGTTGGCATGGTAAACAGGGGATGTTGAATTACGATATTTTAATTCTTGATTGGTAGCCGATTTTGGCTGGAATTTGTATTAGTGATACTAGAAGCAGAAAGAGAATACCTTCAAACTTTGAGAATAGATTTCTACTTCAATGGCTGGTGCCAGTGAAAGGTGGATTGATCGTCTTCAGTTTTCCTCATTGTTCTGGCCACCCCCTTTAGATGAACAACAGCGAAAGGTACCATCTTAATAATTATTACTCCTCCATTTCGAAATATCTGTCACTTTGGAAATTCGATATGTTACCAATTCAATGTATCCATATACAAGTTATATCAAGGAACATGAATTATGAATGTACCAAGTTTCTAAAATGAGTGATATTTCAGAAGTAAGGACTATTTATGCTCAACTTTCATCTCGAATATTTAGTACTAAAATTATTTCTAGAATCTAGTTGTGAACAATTTTAAGTCTAAGACAATATAAACAATATTATAGCTTATGATAGCTCATCATTTTTCTTCCCTTTTCTTGAGTTTTTTGACATGTTAATCTGGCTTTTCGTAGGATCAAATTGCTGCTTATGTAGAGTATTTCTGTCAATTTACATCGGAACAATTTCCAGATGATATTGCTGAGGTATGATTTATGCACTTTCTACCTATATTTATGGATAAACCTTTGATGTGTGTGTATTACTCACTGGTCTCTATTGCTTTGACAGTTGATCCGCAATCGTTATCCGTCTAAGGAAACACTCCTTTTTGATGATGTTTTAGGTATTTATCCTTTAACTCATTGGTTTTAAAAATTATGGTTGGCATGACAACAATATTGTTAAAATGAATAGATGATTATTTCTTGCATGAATAATTCCTTGTTTATGTTTTGACATGTGCATCCAGCTGTACTTGTTCTTCATCATCCGGAGCATGGGCATGCGGTTGTGCTTCCAATTATTTCATGTATTATAGATGGTACGCTAGTCTATGATAAGACTAGTCCTCCATTTGCTTCTTTCATATCTTTAGTCTGCCCAAAAAGTGAGGTATAATCCCTTGGCTTATACTCACAAGCTAAGTTTCTGGTTTGTACAATGCAGCCGCAAATTAATCATGTCACAAAACTGTTATGTTTAGAATCTTCGGACTGCTTCTTACTATATTATTCAATCAGCTTCAGTATTTGCAAAGATGTTCACCATCAACCTTTTTGTTTCTTTTTTGCTGTCTTAATTTTACAGAACGAATACTCAGAACAATGGGCTCTGGCATGTGGTGAAATTTTGCGTATCTTAACTCATTATAATCGCCCCATATACAAAACGGAAAGAATTGGTGCTAGCAGGAGCCATGGATCAACTAGTGATTCTGTTGGAAAGGAAACTGGTCATAATACATTGTCACAGCAAGAGAGGAAACCTATAAGGCCCTTGTCCCCTTGGATAACTGATATATTGCTGGCTGCGCCTTTAGGTATTAGAAGCGACTATTTCCGATGGTAAGTATAATATTTTAAGCACAAATTCATATGTGGTTTCTTTTTATTCTTCTCCCAGTTTGTGTTTGAATTGACTTTGCTGTATACAAAATTGCTTTTGTGATTGGAAGAGGCTTTATAATGGTGAAAAAAGTGACTATTTCTCTTGGTTTACATATATAGTTGAACTAAGTTGGTTGTCCTTGGCTCGATTTAATGTTTGCTTAAGTCAGTGGATCATTGCCATGTATTAACAGGTGCAGTGGTGTAATGGGGAAATATGCTGCCGGAGGTGAACTCAAGCCGCCTACAAGTGGTATGCTATATGTTACACTTGATTTCTAATCTAGAATTCGACATAACAGTTAAGAATTTGGTCTTGCATTTCCAATTAGTTAGCATTGAACAAGTATAAACTTTGTTTATGATTTTGATTCACTAACAAAAAAAGAAACTTATAATGAAGAGGAATCTCTCACTTCATAGAAGTGTTGTTCTAAATTGTGATTTCTCTTCATTGTAGCTTCTTCCCGTGGTTCCGGGAAGCATCCTCAGCTCATGCCTTCGACTCCGAGATGGGCGGTTGCCAATGGTGCCGGTGTTATATTAAGTGTTTGTGATGATGAAGTTGCTCGCTATGAGACTGCTACTTTAACTGCTGTTGCTGTCCCTGCACTTCTACTTCCTCCACCTACTACAGCTTTGGATGAGCATCTTGTTGCTGGATTACCGGCACTAGAACCATATGCACGATTATTTCATAGGTTATTATTCTTCACTTGATAGCTTCCTTGTCATTTTTGTTGTTCATGGAAGCATCTGCCTTAGCAAATTTTTATGATTATGTAGATATTATGCCATTGCCACTCCAAGTGCCACGCAAAGGCTTCTTCTTGGGCTCCTAGAAGCACCGCCGTCATGGGCTCCAGATGCACTAGATGCGGCTGTTCAACTTGTAGAGCTTCTTCGAGCTGCTGAAGATTTTGCTTCTGGAATAAGGGTAAGCTCTATAATGTTGACACACACACATAGAATTCCACTTCTAATTGAAAACTATGTGAAAGCTGTGAAATGAACTAACCAGTTCTTTCTCTCCTTAAATGGTAACTTAGCTTCCAAGGAATTGGATGCATTTTCATTTCTTGCGCGCCATAGGGACTGCAATGTCCATGAGAGCTGGTGTAGCTGCTGATGCTGCTGCGGCTTTGCTTTTCCGTATACTTTCACAGCCTGCATTACTTTTTCCGCCACTTCGGCAAGTTGACGGCGTGGAAGTTCAGCATGAACCGATGGGCGGATATATTTCTTCCTACAGAAAGCAGGTTGTTTTCATCTTCATAAGTTACCTCCTTTTCTTTTTCTCATTCGGTATAGAGTGTAGAATACACTCTTTATGCATACTTAAGATCTTCAATTTGCATTGCTTATCAGATTGAAGCTCTTGCAGCTGAAGCTACAGTTGATGCTACGGCCCAAGGCATTGCATCAATGCTTTGTGCCCATGGTCCAGAGGTTGAATGGAGAATTTGCACCATTTGGGAAGCAGCTTATGGCCTTATTCCCTTGAATTCTTCGGCAGTTGATCTTCCAGAGATTGTGGTTGCATCCCCACTGCAACCTCCGATACTCTCATGGAATTTGTACATACCTCTACTTAAGGTTCTGGAGTATCTTCCCCGTGGAAGCCCTTCCGAAGCATGTCTCATGAAAATATTTGTTGCTACAGTTGAAGCTATTCTTCAGAGGACATTTCCAATGGAGTCCACTGGTGAACAAAACAGAAAAAGTAGGTACCATTTTGGTGTGGGGTCTGCCTCCAAGAACCTTGCAGTGGCTGAACTAAGGACTATGGTTCATTCGCTTTTCTTGGAATCATGCGCGTCGGTAGACCTTTCTTCGCGCCTATTATTTGTTGTGTTAACAGTTTGTGTTAGTCATGAAGCTCAATTCAATGGTAGCAAGAAGCCAAGAGGTGAAGATAATTATTCAGCTGAGGAAATCATTGAGGATTTACAAGCAATATCTGAAAGTCAGAAAGAAACAAAGAATAGGAGAAAGAAGAAGCAAGGTCCGGTGGCGGCTTTTGATTCTTATGTTCTGGCTGCAGTTTGTGCTCTTGCCTGTGAGCTTCAGTTGTTCCCCTTGGTTCCACGTGGGGCCGACAATTCGGTTGTAAATAATGTGCAAGATATAGCCAAGCCGGCGAAAATGCAGGGATCTTCTGATGAGTTTCAGACCGGCATAGATTCGGCCATACGGCATACTCACAGAATTTTAGCAATTCTAGAGGCCTTATTTTCATTGAAGCCATCTTCTGTTGGCACCCCTTGGAGTTACAGCTCCAATGAAATAGTTGCGGCGGCAATGGTTGCTGCACATATTTCTGAGCTATTTAGAAGGTCAAAAGCCTGCATGCATGCTCTTTCCGTTTTGATGCGTTGCAAATGGGACCATGAAATTCACTCCCGGGCATCATCATTGTATAATCTCATAGATATTCACAGCAAAGCCGTCGCGTCGATAGTTAACAAGGCAGAGCCATTGGGAGCAACCTTAGTTCATATTCCTAATTGTAAAGATTCACTTGATATTAAGAGGCAAAATCATTGCGAAACTAGTAGCTCCTTTGATCCGCGGAGGACATCTATATCCTCTTCAATGGATTCAGCTCCTTCAGAACTTCGACAAAAATCCGAGAATACATCATATCAAAAAGAATCATCAGGATCTACCTTGGGAAAAGGTGTTGCAAGTTTGCCATTAGATGCTTCTGACCTTGCCAACTTTCTTACAACGGACAGGCATATAGGATTCAGTTGCAGTACACAAATTTTTCTGAGATCCATGTTGGCAGAGGAACAACAATTTTGTTTCTCTGTGGTGTCACTACTATGGCACAAGTTGATTGCATCTCCCGAGACTCAACCTTGCGCCGAAAGCACTTCTGCTCAACAGGGGTGGAGACAGGTACTATATATTACACATATAAGACTAAATTGTATTCCCAATTTCCACTCAAAATGTCTAACATTTAACCATTATGTGATTTTGTGTTATGTAGGTGGTTGATGCATTATGTAATGTTGTATCGGCATCTCCAACGAAAGCGGCTACAGCAATAGTTCTTCAGGTCCAATTTCATCCTTCTTGTGAAACTTGTATTCTATTGCCTACATTTCCAAATAAGCTTGATTTATGGAGATTGCTGTTGTTACCTTTTAATATTGCATTTGTATGTTCGCTTCCCTGGACTTGTTTCTTGTCAGGCGGAGAGGGAATTGCAGCCGTGGATTGCGAAAGATGATGATCAAGGTCAGAAGATGTGGAGAGTTAATCAGCGAATTGTAAAGTTGATAGTGGAACTCATGAGGAACCATGACAGCATAGAATCCTTGGTGATTGTGGCGAGTGCATCGGATTTACTGCTACGAGCCACAGATGGGATGCTGGTAGATGGAGAAGATTGCACATTACCACAATTGAAGGTAACAAGTTGCAACATATGCTGTTTGTGCATTTCCATTGTCATTTGAACTCACTTTCCAACTTTTGATAAACTGGCCAGCTATTGGAAGCAACAGCTAGAGCATTGCAGCCAGTGCTCGAGTTAGGAGACACCGGATTGGTGGTGGCTGATGGCCTTTCAAACCTGTTAAAGGTAAACAAACTTACCTCTCTCATTGGATCTTCTAATTAGGTAATATTGAACAAGTGTTGGTTTTAAACATTGGAAAAATCTGGTTCTAGACAAGACAAAACCATGTTGCTTCGCGATCAAGTTTCGTCGAAGTTTTCGGCTCTAAAGCTTTTTTTGCATTGTTATGTGCTCAATTTCAAGTTGCATGGATTGCTGGTTAACCAAGATCTTTGTACATACACATGCAGTGTCGCTTACCGTCTACAATCAGATGCCTGTCTAATCCAAGTGCACATGTCCGCGCTTTGAGCACGTCGGTTCTTCGCGACATCTTGCACAACGGCTCAGTCAGATCAACTGCTAACCCTCCAAGGAAAAATGGCATCCACAATCAGTACTTCAACTTAGATGTCATTGACTGGCATGCTGACATAGAAAAATGCTTGAAATGGGAAGCTCAGAGTCGAATTTCACATGGATTGTCTATTGAGTTCCTTGATCTTGCTGCAAAAGAACTTGGATGTACCATTTCCATATGAAAAGAAATGGAACCATCTTGGATATGAAATTTTTTCTTTATCCCCTTTGATCGTGACTACATGTAGAAACAAACTGAATGTATTCTTTAGGTACTTAAAAAATGATTTCCAAATGATTGAACCTTATTTTAATTCCCCTTTCCTTTCGGCTAAACTTTCATGGAATGATATCTGCATATAATTGTCCAAAACTTTTGTTCTATTTGGTGGTATTGAGTGTTGATAAAAAATTCAACAATGAAACAAGACGATGACAATAACGACAAAGTCTTATCCCAATAGGTAGGATTGACTACATAGATCAAACGATGTCATTGAGATATTATGTGATGTTATTGAGATATTATGTATTATACTTACAGTGAAATTGTTTATATATAAATTTTTTTTTTTACCATTTCATGCATGGTCTTTTTTTTTTTAATTCTTGCATGTCCAAATTTCTTGAGATGAGGTTTTATCATTTTCTTAATAATAGGTGCTATTCTAACTTTTCTTATTTTTTATTTTGTTCATATGTGTTTAGTTGCTAAGCATATTCTTCTTTATCACATTTAACTTATGTCCATATTCACCTAAGTTAAGTGTGGCATAAATGTTGACAAAAAATACATAGACAATAAATTCAAGATAAAAATAGTGTTTTTATCTCTTATTATTCCCAGTTTTTAGTAGAGAAAAATAAATTGAATAAATTTGTCCTAAAATGAATATCTTATTTTTATCCTAAAATAAGCTATGTATTTTTATGAGTAACCAAATAACACCTTTGTCACAATTTTATAGTCTTCCATCAACTTTGAGGAGTAAACAAAACCATATCCAGCTCTTCAAAGATAAGAAGCTTTTATGATATCTTCACATGCCTTCATGTGCTTCTTCATAAATGAATCACAAAACCAATCTCAAAAATGCACACTATCAAAGTACATATTACAAATGATTTGTCATGAAAGAATATAAATATATTCTTCTAATTATGGTAAAGATGAAATTCTTTTTCCAAGAACCAAGACCTATAAGGAGACATCCAATATACCTCGGAATCCAAAACAAGAAATCAAATATTTAAGAATTACAATGTGGTTGGAGGCAATTGGAACCAATGAAGTTTATACTTTCAAATAATTAAGAATACTTTCCTAATATCGACTAATCTTTTGTAAGCTCAACTTTTGAATATGAAACCACTAAAACACCAAAATTAGTGAATGATGTCAAACTATCTTGTTTCTGTTTTGCTGGTAGGAAGGGAGTGACTCCTACGTTCCTTTCCGCCGGGCTTCGATGACGCGTTGCCATACCAAATCATTCCAACCACAGCTATGATCATCCCAAGAACAACTTGGAGATTAAGACCCTCCTTCCCAAAGAAGAAGAATCCCATGATTAGAACAAGGATTGTCTTCATATGTCCCAGTACTTGAAAAGAGACGGCAGTGAATCTTCCAATGCAGATGAATTGGCTGAGATTGGTACCAACAGCAATAGTGCATGACAAAATTATGAACATCTGCCAGAAACAAAGCCAGAGAAGCATTACAAAAATGTTAACCAACATGAGAACAATAGTGAAAGTAACAAGTGTCTTCGATTTTCACCCTAATTAATTTTATTTGCCAAAATGTGTTTCAGCTTTGCCATTAATAATCAAATTTTGCTTCGGTTGATGACATACTCTTCTGGTTAGACTTTCTATGCACAAGTGATTGTAACCAAAAAGGCGATTACCTATCTAAAGGAATGAACAATGTCTCAGTAAGTCATTTACAGAGAGCTAGAGACGCATACGCAAACAAAAGCCTTTCATATCATACCATAATGTAAATCTACAAATTCATTTACTCACTTCCTCATAAAAAAATTAAACATGATTTAGCTTTAGGCTCAATATTTAGTTTATTATCAAGTACTTACCAAAGAAGTAGTGTTGTAGTCATATTTATCGACTCGTTGGCTTGTTAACCAATAATCTAGTATAGGTCCTATTAACAGTAGCGATGCAGCCTGTGCAGGTGCTGTGTGTCCCAATAGGTTGAAAGAACTTAACGAATACTTCCGTTGAAGAAAATGAACATACTGCACATAGTACATTTTGAAATTCCATGAGTACCAAGCACAAAATATTAGGAAGAAACTTCAGATAACGACATGCCAATACATAGAAGACAGGAGTAAAAAGCTGGTTGAAACATGAAAATGATCTCCATAACAGAATGATAAGAAAAAGGAATTTGTAAGGGAACAGAAACATAACAGACAACAATTTAGCTAAATATGCCATTAAAATTCAATATAGAGTTCACATCATAAAGAGGAATGTGGTACGTACATATTGTTGCAAAGAAGTGCTCCACACTGCTATAAAGGCAGCAATGAATCCTTTTGTGTTCACACTCACATCAGTCACAGTGCAAACACCAACTCCCAAAAGAACAACACATATGCTCAGTTTCGTGTGTCTTGAATACCGAATCTTGTCAAAAACAACTTCCAATAGGCAGGATACAGGGATCATACTCAACTTAGCAATCTGCCAATGGTTAAAAAATAAATATAACTTCTGAAGGCATTAATGGATCACTAGCTAAAGCTAAGCCCAACTCACTTGATAGAATCCAACCGAGTTCCACATTAAACTAACGTTCATTCCGACAATAGAGAAGTTAGCAAATAGAACAAATTTCAGAAGCTCTGGCAAGGGTAAATGAGAGGGCTGGACATATCCCATTATCCTTAGTATGAGCGTCATCAAAGTTGTAGTAACAAAGTGCAGACCTGTTAACGTAGTAGCTGTATGCAGCATAGACAAATTGTATTAGAATAAAATAGTGTTGACGTAACCGGATGATGNAAGTGGCCATCAAAGCTTTGTTTACAATGATAACTCCAACAGAAGTGACAACATTGAACATCCATGCAGCTGCATCTGCTGCAGCCTTTTTTTCAGCCTTGCTAGTTGGAGCCATGTTTTTGCTGATCTAAAAACTTTATCACTGGCCTTTTCTAACTAATCTCCATAACATACCATCCAAACTAAATGATGTGCATCGCCCCAGTCAAGTCACTTAACAAACAAAGAAGCCTGGTAAAAAAGGAAGGTCAACATATTCTCAGACCTAATATAATTATTCCAATGCAATTGCATCAATCATAAGCTGGGAAACAAAAGAATAGATATGCTGGCAGTATTATGCATCTATGAATTTAGAAACAAACAATTCCTGGATACATCTAGCATCTGTGCAATTTGCTTTGTCCAAGTCATGAGGAAAGGCAAATTTTCATGGAAAGTTGAATGTAGATAATAAGAATGAGAAGCAAGCACTAGGAATAACAGGATTAACTGACATTTGTAAACTACAATGATGATATGCATCTGATACAATCAAGACTTGAAAACTACCATCGGCTATTTTAGGGTTTAAAAGTAAAACTAAACAGCCAAGCTTATATTCTTTCAACGCCTTTAGGTTGTGTTTGGTTAGAGTCTCCACAAAAAATGGACACCGAGACCATGGTGAAGATAGACAGGAAAACTGCATCTCTCTTCCTATTCCCCCGGCTTTTGTCGCAGAACAAATATGATTAGCCTATTTCTATATTCTTTCTGAGATGTTTACCAAATGCAGCCATACTGTGTTAGCTACTATCACACATCCATTTTCTCATCTCTCAAGTGTGTTCTTTTGCTCAAGGGACTTTCTTTCAGCCACTACCCCAATAAATGAATGCCATGTAGAAAAACTATACTTATATATCAGCCAGCCTATGATTCCCAAAAGAATAGCATGAGCTAAGACTAAGTCAATGCCGAAATAAACCATATCCTTAAAACTAATCCAGATAGTATGGCCTTCAGTTCAGCCTATCATGATATTCTGATTTAGATCAACATTCAAAACTCCATAAAAAAGCAACTTTATTACTCAAAATTACCATCAGATCTGCAAGAAACCAATATATTCAATTTCATTCATGAAACTTTGAAGACTAAACCATCTTAACTACAATTGTAACTTCCATGTACTAAGTGAATGATGCATATCAAAAAGCAAAAGCAACAAATAAAGAAATAAAATCCATTGATCACTTTTGGCTGCATTGACATCAGCCAGTATCAGTCCAAAGAGAACTGAAATTCCAGTCAATCAAAGAGCCCCATAAGGAGATTTCACAATGCAAAACACCTTTGAACTCTATTGCACACCAGAAGGGGGAAAAAAAAAACCACACTTTTTCCACATCCATCACAAACAGATCCAAAAAGGGGTCTCAGATCCAGAAGAACAGCATTGAAAACCAGCTCAAAAGTAAGAGATCAGCGAAGGAGCAACCTCGTATGCACCAAGATTAGTTTATTTCTCCGCCAGCATCAATTGAGAAACTTGTAACTCAATTTGAATGAGTATAACAACAGTAAGTAAAAAGATCACAACTTCAAGTGACCCTTTTGGTGGGGATGCGAATATGATGGCCAAAAACTAAAAAGGATTTTTTTTTTTTTAAAAAAAGGGAAGATTAAAAGAGAAAGAGGAACTTACTGCGAATGGAAGTAGCAGTATGGTAGCGATGATGAAATGGAAGAGAAAAGAGAGTGGATTTTGATTCCGGTTAAGGTTTATGTGATGAGTTGAGAACGTGAATGAAAATGGAAGTTTAAAACTTTTTTTTTTCCGCAGTAGGAGTGGCACGCGCTCTGCATTCTTCAACATGACCCACTTCCATAACCAGAACCTAACATTTTTTTGGTGAATTAATTAATTAATTAATTAATAACTAGTTATTTTTTTTTGTGATATAATAATAATAATAATAATAAGAGTTTAATTCAATAACATAGTATGAAGTTTGAAAAAGTCTCCAAGTAAAATAGCATAGATGCCTAATTTGTTTTCCTTTATACGTATATGAAAAATGCTATTTGCATGCAACAAATTTAACTAATAAATTATTTATTATTTATTTATGCATAAACATATATATTATTTTATGTAATTTTTAATTTTTGATTTTTGTGTGTATGTGTGTATGTGTGTGTGTATATATATATATATATGGCTAATTTATTTTAAAGTATCTTTAATTAGGTTTTGTTTGAATTTAAAATGGCTTTTTTTCCCAATACAATTCCAAAGTAAGTTACTATTACGAATATTAACTCCTATCTTCATCAAAATGCTTAGATTTATTTTGTTTGTGCTCTATTGATCCCATTTCTTAAGAAAATATAATTTTAGATACTTGCTATTATTATTATTATTTTTTTTTTTGGTTCCCAAAGGACTCCCAAGACCCTTCAATTTTAGTAGGAAAAAATGTCAAAACACCCCAAAATTTTCAAGTTAATCAAACAAAAATATTAGTATACTAATTCAATAGATATTTTCTACAAATCCTATAATTTACAATTACCTTCCATCTTCAATTTGCATCAATCAACATGTAGAGATTATTTACCGACAGCAAAATGGTGGGTAAAGAAGATTGTAAGCCTCTTTTTTGGTTAAGAAAAAGTAATTTGAGGAGTAAACGTTTGTGTAATTGCGTTTATGATATAAACTTTGCAATTACCACCAAAACACTTGCCATCAATCACATCTTATTTCTTAAACCATTCAATTTCTTTTTAGTAAACGAACATTGATTTGCCAATGAGTAATAGCTCAAATGGCATAGTCTCTCCATACTCAATTAAGAGGTTGCAGGTTCGAGTCTCATATCTTTAGTAAAAACACAAACATTGATTTAACCTTAGCGACAGCTACCTACATATTTGTCTGGTTCTCTTAAAATTAAAGAAAAAAATATATAAAAAAAAAAAACTAATTTTAAGTGTTTAGGTTTATAATTTAAAATTTAAAGTTAAAAAGAT
>NC_029789.2:148921395-148931739 GCF_000816755.2 Arachis ipaensis | reverse complement strand
AATTCACCAAAAGAGAAAGAATTTTATAATAAAATTAATAACGAGAAAATGTTAATAAGAAAAAAAATTGAGTCTGAGAAAATACAAATGAATTTGTTACTATTTTAGTTTATGGATAATATTTTATTGTTTTCCTCAGAGTGCGTTAAAAAAAATGTATTAATAATTTAATTATTTATGCGGTCCCATCACTATCATGCGCCCTTGTGTCACTATCTTTATATCGATCCTCTTTTTAAATAATACGGACCTTACTAAAATAAAATAAATTAAATTATCATTTTCTTTTTTTTTTCTTTTTCTTTTTAGCATTATTTATTTATTTATTTATTATTATTTGATTCGCCGACGACACTGCTTTCACTTTTTGGTACTGTCAGTTTTCTTCTTCCTCCATTTTCAAATTTTATTTTATTTTTCCGTTTGTTTCTCGAGAAAATTTGAAGGAAACCGGTACTGTGAAATCTCACTTGTTAGTTGGTGCCTCTTTGAGTGTGGAATTTAACGAAGTAATCGAAATCATTTTTGCTTTGAGATTTTATCTGAGTTCTATGATTTGAGCTTCGTGTCTGTGTTTCTGATTTTGTTTTTCTCTCTGCATTTACATTTAACTTTTGATTTTTCTTTTCGGTTTTCGTTTTCAATTTTAGCTAATCTAGCTTCGAATTTATTTATTTTTTAGTGAAATTGTGTTGTATGTGTATAGAGAAAAAAGTTGCATGCTAGGATGCTAAAATTGCCTTGAAACAGAGATCTTCTTTATTTGCCATTTCTCCATATGGTTTTTAATTAATATTTTTTTTTTTTCTCTTTTGTGAGAATCAATAGGAATTGTTAGAGATTCGAAAAAAAATTATTTTTATTTTATTTTATTCTCCTCCCCCACTCTAATGTATGTTATTGGATTTATAATTCAGTGGAAGTTGTAGTGATTAGAATTATTGATTGAGTTAAGATTTTGCCTTGAATTTGTTTATATAATGGTTTTGAAGGGCTTTGATGATTTTGGCAAAGACAAAAAGCTTAACTCCTTTGTTGCTGTAGCTATTTAATTTGAGCTTAGGCTCAACAGTTTCAACACATTATTGGAGCATCAAGAAACATAGGGAAGTCTTAAAGTGGTTTTAGTACTGTGTTCGTCTTTGTCTTAAGTTGTTCCAAAGCTATGTCTTCACTGTTATGCATCTTTGTTGTCATGCCAAATTGAATTTGTTCAACAAGGCATATTCTCTTTTAATAATTGAAATTGATATGTGGAATGGAAAATATTATTATAACTTGCTATAGAGTATAACTAGATTAAAATTTTTGACTGCATCGGAAGTCATGATCATGCTGACATTTAATCACTTTTTGTGTGGAAGGTTGTGAATTGTGATTTTGGTTCTTCAGAGAGTAGGGAGCCATATATAGAAATTGTCCTGGTGCGCTGATGAGAAGAACTGATGTTATTGGCAGTAGAAGGAGGAGGATTCTTCTCTTCTTCAGCTTCGGGGTATAGTAAGGGCCTGAGCCTTCTCCTCTTGGGCCAGAGGAGTGATGATAAATCTAGGACAGTTTTGCCGTGGAACCAGTATCAGTTGGTAGACCAAGAATCTGAACCTGAGCTCCAGCTGGCTTCCAAAAAGAACCGCCTCTCCCGCGGTTGCGCTTCCTTTGTTTGCTTTGGTCGCGCTTCCGCAGGACTTGACACTCCATCTCATCTTAAAGTTGGCCCTGCCCAACAACATAATGTGTCACCAGGGCCACTGGTTCCTGACGATGGCACAGATCCTTCTGCTAATGTAGATAATGACAATAGAAAGGTTGCACTTAAAAGTAGCTTACGAAGGCCACAGAATCATAAACCAGATCCTCTTGAGACTGCTAATGAACATGAGGCATTAGGTGGAAAGGGGAGTGATGCTCCTGATCAAACAGAGGGAAGGAAAGTGCAGTGGACAGATGTTTGTGGCAGTGAGCTTGTCGAAATACGGGAATTTGAGCCCAGGTATTTGAATCTTTTATTTTCTTTATCAACCATTTCTGTTTCTTGCTAATGTATTCTTGGTTGGTTCTCGATATCCATGTTCAATTATAAGAATTAGAAGGTTTTTTATGGTGTATTAGACTTTTCCATTAGAAACTCCTGAAGCTTTGGAGTTTTTAACGAAGTTACATCTTCCCAATTGATATTTGCGAATTGCTATTGAGTATCTCACTACAAATTATCATAGCCATCTTAAATTCTTTTTGTCAAGTGTTGTATGAGCTTTGCAATGGAAGTTTCTAATCTTCTTTCCTTGTATGTGTATCTGTCCCTTGTTTTATTCAACTGCAGTGAAGTGGATGGATCAATTGATGAATATGATGATGGGAATGAAAGAACTTGTTCCTGTGCTATCATGTAAATTGGGATCCCGCGAATGAAGCATCAAGTCATTCATTCCTAACACTTTGCATCACTCAATCTGAGGTCAAAGGAGCAAAGATTTTTTGGTCATTCACATTCACACCACCATCTCTCACCTTAGCGACCTTACCTTTTGAGCCTGTGATTGCCTTGCAGCCTTCAATTTTGTTCCTCTGCTTTCCATCAATTTATTGTATAATAATCTTTGTTGTGTGAATTCATTTCCTTTTGATTAATTATTTTTGTGCTGTTTTCATTGTCCTATTTTTATATGGATTAACAAAATTCAATCTGATATTTTTTTTGCATATTCATTAAATTTATATATTTAATGCTAGGTTAGTCCTTGATCTGAACATACTAAGTTTGAAATTGTGGTCCAAAAAGAATAACCGTACCCAGAGTTCTCCCAACCAAAAATTTAAAAAAATATTAAGAGTGAGAATTATCCCTTTTATTCTAGTTGATATAAAGCAGCCAAAATCCAATGGTTGATAGTGAAGTAAGCATAAAAGACATTGTTGGTCAGTTTCAAGTGGTTAAGACACTTACACAACTTCACTTAACTGGAACCACTTTCAATTTGAAACTTGGCCATACCTTATCCACACACCTACCTTGTTTCCTGATTTTGATCACACCACACCACAATGTCCAAATAAGACTCAATACAAGAAACTAAGAGAAAACAAAATATAAAATTCTCTTCATAGTTGGTAGCATCAAGAAAAAGAAAAAAAAAAAAAGAAAAAGAAAGAAAGAAATATTATGTCTGTGACAACCACAATTCCAAGCATCAAAATCTCCACATGTTCCTCCTCTCCATGTTGCAGTTCTACAACAACTTCATCACATTCTTTGAGGTATAAGCCTTATTATAATGTTTTTACCATAAGGAATTCTCAGGCTGAAGGTCCTCTAAGAAGACCAGTGGCTCCACCTGTGAGAGAAGAACCTTCTAGTGGTGGTTCTCCGCCGCAGCCCTTGAAGCCATCACCTCCTTCCCCAAATAAACCGGCTTCTTCTTATGTCGTTGTTGATGATAAGAATGTTGTTACATTAGAGTTTCAGAGGCAAAAGGCTAAGGAGTTGCAGGAATATTTCAAACAGAAGAAGCTTGATGAAGCAGACCAGGGTCCTGCTTTTGGCTTCATTGGCAAGAATGAGATCAACAATGGAAGGTAAAGTGTTTTACTTTTTGACACAAATAAAACTGGAGTTAATCTATGTTTCTGCTTTATATTAATTGCATTATTCCAGGGGTTTTAGCTTAGAATCTTTTTACAATTGTCTTGCCATAATTGAATTGTATGAATTGAGGAAATACTAATTTAGTTTCATGAAATCCTCTTGTTTAAACCTTAGAAATAACAGAGATACCGATATTATTGAAAGTGATAAAATAAAATAAAAATAAGTTTTGTCTGTCGGAAATGGATCCTCTCAAGTGAAGAAAATACTGGATGGTGTCAATTGTGATTTTTCACCCTTCATTGCTCTTTCTCTCATATTTAATTTTGCCCCCACTTATAAAGTTAACAGTGAGAGATCACACTACATTTTCTCAAGTGTTGAAAAAACTGGAGAGGATCCATTTCCTTTGTCTGTCCAATTCTACAGTGAACATAAGATTATAAATTCTGTCCCAAGATAAATATATTTTTCCTGTTTCTATATTGATATCTTTCGGGTTCAAGCCATCAGATCAGCAACCGATATAATTATCTGGTTAGACTGCCTACATTACACCTTTCGGGTGCGACTCTTCTCCGGATCCTGCTTTAATGCGAAATGCTTGTGCATCAGACTACCTTTTAGGCTTTTATATCAATATCCTTCTCCAAACGTTTTGACTTTTAACGCGGAATTTTACTTGTTTTGTACAGATGGGCAATGTTTGGTTTTGCTGTAGGGTTGCTAACAGAGTATGCAACAGGATCAGACTTTGTTGATCAAGTAAAGATCCTACTCTCGAATTTTGGGATACTGGATTTGGAATGACATAATAATTCTCTTAAATATATAAAAGATTGTGCATGTGGTTTCTTGTATCCTTGGTGTAACAATGTTGAGTTTATAGCAATTAGTTTAATTTTTGTATTATGGTTTTAGTTTTATATCTGACACCAATTTCCATCATCTGATCCAGTTATAGCTTTCACAAACCTTTATTGTTGCTGTTATGGTGAATGATAGTAGGGTTATACAAATTTAAATGTACAATTAATACAATAGGCTAATAATGGTCAATAGGTTCAAGTAACAAGAGACATGTAAGCACTTAATCCAACAAAAGATTATTTTTTAATTAAAAATTATTTTTTAATCAATTTTTTTTTTCATTGCATATCCAAGGAATAAAAAGGATCACTAGAAAATGAAAAAGAGAATAAAAGAAATTAAAATAAAAGATATAGAAGTTGGTGTTAGTTACAATAAGTCTATAATAAGATACATAAAAAAGGTTGAAAGCTAAAGTTAGAATTAATTACAAAAATATAAACATATTATTAGACATGCAAACTTTAATAAAACTTGTGAATTCAATTTGAGACCTAAATTCATAGACTCGAGAGTTTGATAATTTGCAAAGTGATATATCTGCTCTCTATATGTCTCACCTCTTGATTTTAGTTTCTTGATAAAATTATCTTCTCTGATAATCATTGCACTTCTGAATACAAATTAAACAAAAATAATCAAACAAGAAAACTCTCATTTCATTTCATCATTTTGTTTTTTACAAGTTAAAGCTATTTTGTTTTCTTCAACATCATATTCATACCCTTGAAAAAAAAAAAAAAACTATAACTCACATTATTTCATTATTATTACCACTCACCAAACTTGTTCTTGATCCACTTGAAGCTGTTCCTCACACTTGTTTTAAGCTTCCTCTCCACAGCATAAACATTATATGACTTGATTCTCTTCTTCCTCTTGATCTCTGCATCACTTGCTGCATAAAACCCACTTCCCTTATGACATGGCCCATTGAAGTTGTAGGAATTTGATCTCTCTCTGAATCCAAATTCAGAGTATTCAGGGTATGACTTGCTTTTCTCCATTGACAAAACCAAAGAAAAAAACAGTCTCTTTGTTTTGGTATTTTGAGTGCATGAAGATTGAAGAGCAATAAGTATTTATGTGCATGAGACACACAAACAAATGCATTGTGATTCAGTTGCGGTGGCATCCATGTGTGATGTTGTGTGAATGATGAGTGTCATTGGTGGTAATGAAGGAGATAGGGCCCACATTGTTGATTCACGGCTAAATTTTTTCCTTTTTATATTGATTAAATCACAAGTCATATGTTGATGGCTTATTGGTAGAAGCTTGAATGTTTTTGTTTGATATAAATTTTTTTTTAAATTGATATTAATTAAATCGGACAGTTCGATTTATTTTAAAAAAATTTAATTAAAAGATTTAATTTATATTTTAAAAATACAAATTAGAGAGTTTGATTTTAATATTAATTTTTTTTTAATTTTCAAAAATGTAAATCTTGTGATTTTTTTAAAAAAGAATTAAATAACGTAAATTAGTAGGTCTAAATTTTAGAGATTACTGAATAACTAAATAAGAAATCGAAAGCACCAATTTCTTTTCTCTTATATTATTGAAAAACACATATCTTGACTCATCCTTTTGTGTTACACATTATCATGCAGCATAAAAAAAAAATAATAAACGTTGATTCACATGACATTGATGTGGGTCCAACCCTTTCTAGTGCTGAGGATATGCTAATTTTTATAAATATTTTGTAAGAGTTTAAAAAAATATGTTAGTTTTGTAAAATAACTAGTGTCAAATCTATTAGGTAGCGTTTGGTAGAGAGACAGAGACCGAAAGACTAATACTGAGAGACAGAGACTGAAATAAATTTCAGTATTCTGTTTGGTGTAAAGTGAGAGACAGAAATTGAAACAAGAATGAAGTTCTAATTTAATTTGTACAAAGGGTAAAATTAGAATTAATTAATTGAAATGAGGGTATTTTAGGTATAAAATGTTATTAAAGTTTTAGTCTCCGTCTCTAAAAATTTCAGTCCCTGTGTCCCTACTTTTTGGAGGTACTGAAATACTGAAATTTTAGAGACAGAAACAGAAATTTTAGTACCAATATCTGAGCCAACAAACATGATACGAGTCTCAGTTCCTCAATCTCTGTTCCAATATCACAAAACAAATCGCTACCTTATGGACAAAAATAGTTGACCAAAGATAAGGCACTACTAAGCTAGAGATTTCTTAGCCTTAGGTGTTATGTGAACAAGATCTGCTCATCTATATTCATGGTTTAAAGTAAGAAATAAGAATGTTCCACAATTGCTAAAGACATGAAGTATTGCCTTTTGCGAAAGAAATGTTGTGTATTTAATTTTACATTTTATTTAATACTAAATAGATATATTAGTTTCTTATGAGTTAAAATAAGTACAAATGATATAACTCTTAATCTTAAATAACTCAGTGCAACTTTTTGCTTTTTTCTTCTTACATAAAATCATTAAGAGTTATTATATTCCTCAGGCTTTGATTTGAACTAATGACAATTTGCCATTTGCAAATTTTAATTCATGCACATTTATGTTGATTTAATTAAATAGTGTCCCAAACATAATTTCTTTATGGAAAGCAAAAATGGGTGTGATCATCTCCCACTTTTATTTTATTTCAAAGTTGGTGGCTCAGTGCACTGTGGGTCATGGATTCTCTATTCAGAATTTCAGATCAAAGATTTAAACGATTACCTTTATCACCATCCATGACTTAAGATGCTACAAGTTTATATGTTTGACAAAATTCATATAATTGTTAGTATGTAGTAAAAATGAGACAACAATAATAAAGGGAAAAAAAAAAAGCTAAATGTTCTTTGCATTTCTTAGGAGATGTCGGGAGAATGAAAGTCACAAATAATTTTTTTTAGAAACTTCCATCTCCAAGTAAAGCCAATCACAAAAAAAACAAAACAAAACAAAACACAATCACATGTAAGTGACTTGGAAAATCTTTTAATTTTTAAAATCACATTAAAGAATAGTGTTAAGTGAATAAGTTATTATTTAACCAAGCTTTTAATTAAATATTTTTAAAAAATTAAAAAATCAACATTTTTCTTCTTCATCTTTTTCTTTTCTAATTTGTTTTTGTTTCTTCTTTCCTCTTCATTCTCTTTTTTCTTATTTCTCTTCTCTTCTTTCTTTTTTTCTTATTGTTGCTATATTTTTTTTTCTTATTTTTTTCCACTCTTACTGAATTTTTTCCCTTTTTTATTTTTATTTTCTATTGGTAGTTTTCTCCAAAAATTTATGTATTTCCTTCTAAAAATTTTACAGTTGGTTATAAAAAATTAATTTCTTTGATTTGATAAATTTCTGTATTTCTATTATTTAAAAGACATTTTTAAAAAAAATTAATGAAAACTTAAACTAAAAAACCTTGGTTCATCTAAACTTTTTCTCCAGAAAAAAAAAATATATAGTCTAAATTCTAAAATCTCAAAAGAAAATGGGAAGTGTAGTGATTCTCAAAGATACATGTGGGTCCCACATGTAC
The DNA here is from genome assembly GCF_000816755.2 of Arachis ipaensis. Taxonomy (NCBI): domain Eukaryota; kingdom Viridiplantae; phylum Streptophyta; class Magnoliopsida; order Fabales; family Fabaceae; genus Arachis; species Arachis ipaensis. The sequence goes on along the minus strand of NC_029789.2, from coordinate 148,923,777 downwards.
GGCAGCAACCAGCAAGGGCACAGTGCGACTGGCCTAATAACCCCCCTTTTTTCCTACTGTTCCTCTCGGTCCAACAAATTAAAGACTAATATATTGCGAATCAGAGCTTAATTTAAGAATTTATTATTGATCAATAATTACTATATGTATAAGATGAGATTCGAATTTTTAACATTTATTTTAGTATATTAGTAAACTAACCAATAAATCAACCGAACTTGATTAATACACCTTTTGTTATATATCCTTTCCTTTTTCCTAAAGGCTCCAAAAAGATGTTCAACTTCTAATTGGATCACTTGGTCGGTTAGGTACCCTCAACTTTCATGAATCTTCTCAACTTCATCAATATTTTTAGCCTATTAATCCCAAAATCTGGAAAAGATTTCTTGCATGCATCAGAGAAATACTCAATATAAGGGACATGCTAAGTATTGGATTTGTGTACCATATAGCTCATGGTTTATGATCTATAAAATTGTATGTAATTAATTTCACTTTGGTGTATATTACTCATGGTCATGGAAGATTTTATTGTGTAATTTAATTAAGTTGGTTATAAAAAGAAAAAGAAATATAGGGAATATTGTGGTAAATGTTGAAAGTATAGAATCAACATAACATATACTTTACCCTAATGTGTGAAAATTGTTTTTGTTTTTATTTATTTATTTCACATGCAGAAATTTAAAGCTGCCATGTAACCATCTAGTAATCTTGTTTTGCTTTTGAAAATTAAAAAAAGATGGTTAGGTGCTCAATAAAGGGATATTAAACATGCTAAACACATACATAGTTTTTTTAATGCAAAAGGGAGACATCATAATTTTACATAAGACCATAAGAATCACACCTAGCTAGTAGCTACTAGTTAGGCACATATATGATCAGCATGCACTTAGAATAATAATAAAAACCTTGTTAAATAATGATATATATCTTTCATGCTTATATTCATAGCAATGATTCCTCATTCCAATTACTCAATTGAATGTCCTTTGTTGATTGGTTGAATTTATTTATTTCCTGTTGTGATTCATGGGGAGCAATAGTTGATATTATGCTGCTTCTTTCTTCAGTTGGTGAAAACTTTTTGAGACACTACGCGGTTCATATGTTGTAAAGTGAATAGGCTATGCACTCTGCAATCATGTCTTTCATTTTCTTTAATTTTTACAAATTACAATCCTTACCAAAAATATTATTCTTCCATTAAAANGTATTTTATAGGACTTTATCTTTACATGAGATAAGAGGCTAATTTTTTTTGTTATGAAAATAGAAGTGATGATATACCTTAACATTGTAATTTTTAGTGTTTTTCAAAACTGTGGAAAGTACACAAATCGGATGGTCCGATTTCTGTACCTCAAATTTTTTATTTTTTTTAACACAAATCAAACGGTCCAATTTGTGTACCTCTAGAAATCGGACCGTCCGATTTCTATTTTTCTAATAAATCGGACGGTCTGATTTCTCCTTCTCTAGTTAAACGATTCCACATTTGAGTATAACACCCCGTCAACAATTCACATTTTAAAAAAACACTACTACCACTCCAATATTAAAAATAGAAAGTTCGAGATAAGAGTAGAGTTGAATACTAAATATACTATATTTACTTTTTTATTATAATTAATTAACAAGGCAAAAAAATGAGCTTTGTAGACTTAATACAAATATCTTTTTCATGGATGTAAGGCCTATTAAAGACTTTTTGGCCCAACAAGAAAAAGAACAAATAAAAATATCTTTCCATCGATTTACTCTCTTTCACCGCTTCCTTCTCTGTATCCAGGGACGGATCCACTCATGTGGGTGTGGGGGCAAGTGTCCCCACTACAATTTAGAATTTTATTGAGTAGTATATGATAATAATATTTATTTGTCCTCACTAAATTATTAAATTTAACCCCATAATAATTTTTTATTCAACTTTCGACACTTAATAGCCAATTTGAAAACTTCATATTAGATGTCTATTATAATGATCAATTTTCAAATTTAAATAAGATTGGTGTTCTTTCTTAGAGATCGACTCGAAAGAATATTATCTATCCATTTGTGTTTCTTCTTTTAAAATTAGCTTTACTTTTTTTCATAATAACTACACTAATTGAATGAACTTTTTCAACTATGAATATCATCAAGAGCTAATTTGTATGAAAGTCGAATTTTAAATGATTGTTCAACGACATATACAAAAAAAAGACATTTTAATTATATTGTCAAGGTTTCAAAATATGAAATATAAAAAATTAAATTTTAAATTATATGTTATTATTTAAATTACTATTTTAGTATTTTAATTTGTAATTAGATATTTTGAAACCTAATCATATTTTACAATAACAAAATATAATTATAACAACAATTATGCTA
>NC_029789.2:148912075-148916471 GCF_000816755.2 Arachis ipaensis | reverse complement strand
AAGACATAGTAATTTTAAAAGATTCACATTCCTATAATATTATTATTATTGATAAAAACATTAGTGCGTTCTAAATAAATAGTCAACCTCATTTTCAAGGTTAATTAGTCCTGGCTAAAGCCTATTAGGTAATATATCCATTAAAACCACTGACCGTAATGAACAATAATATTGAGCCATCAACAAAAAAATATAGGATGTTGGGAGCTGCTGAAATTTAAGCTACTGCTGATTAGGATCACGAATAAACTTGTCAACATCTTGCTCTATATGCAAAATTGGATAAATTAAATGAGAAAGTTTAGATCCAAAATATATAAGTGAATAACATACCACCATAAGTGAAATAATAAAGCCTTTAGAAGTTTAGAACAATAGCAAGTAAAATCATCATAGAAAGACCCGTAACACAAATATCTAGTATCATGAATATTTTATTGTTTTTTTATTGACTCATATGCTCTTATTGATTCACCTATTCTCTTTGACTAAAACTTGATATTTTCTCAATTTTGTGAATGAAAAATATTATAACCTAAAAAAGTACAAAATGATATATGAACATTGAAATCCTACTAACATGTCTAACTTTATTTAATAGCAGAATAAACACATCAGTATTCAAAATCTGATAAAATAAAGCATACATGAACAGGTTGAAGTTAGTCATTCTTGTTCGAATGGTGTTGTTGGGTTGCTTGGATTGGTCCCACCAGATAGCTTGGGCTCTTTCCTTGGAGAGATGCAGTCTGTAAAGTAATTTTGTTCTCAGATCTTAAGAATAACAAGTCTTTTAAAAAATAAAGAAAATTTATTCACCAAATCCCTAACAATGTTTTTGATGGATATAATTTAAGGGTAACTCTTACAGAATAACAAGATGCATGCTCACAAAAGCAACATTATATATACCTTGGGAGTATGGATGTTTGCGAGGCACTCCCTTGCTGAGCGAGAAAATAAAGGAGGTGCAGGGCATTTGGCGTCACATCGAAGATAAGAACCTTTGCTATCATTCATTCATTCATTCTCTTTGACATCACAACCTTCCTACGGGATGTCAGCATCCACTAATACTCCATTTACCACAATCTTGGATACATCCATATCATCCACATTAACATCCGGCGCAAGAGCCTTAATTTGACTTACAGCACGATCAAACCCTTTCCGAAACATCTCAAAAGCCATTGTCTCCTTTGAATTTTTAGCATCCTTTAATGCATTCTCCACCAGCTCACCCACCTTTAGAGTTAATGCCTCAATCTTCTCCATTACCTCTGACTCTTTTTCCTTCGGCTTCAAAGCCTCGGTCATGTCCTTCATACCCAATTCTCTAGCCTTATCCTTCAATTGAGAAACCTCCAGGTACTTATCAAGACCTACAACACCTGACTCTACCTTTCTTCTCTTTAAACTAATCTCCTTAGATTGAGCAACCTTGACCACATTATCTTTATCACCTTCTGTCGAAGGGTCGTCCTTCCCGGATGACCTCTTCCTGGAAAAGGCCTTCAGAGATGCCGAAGTCAGGGTGGGAACTTTCTCACCTACCAATATAAATCAAACAACCATGAGAACATAAGCACACACACAAAAAAAAAAGAAAAGACTACACCCTATCAATCTTCTTACCTATATGATCCTTCACGGCATCCCTGTCTATGTCCGACGTTCCCTTTCTGTATAATTTTTTTTAAGTTTAGTATAACATTATCATCGTCATTATATAATAAACATATTTAATATGTTATTTTATTTTTATTCAAAATAAAATGTAAATGGAGCAATTTGAAATGTATAATATTCTTGAGTCATAAAGAAAGAGACCTGAAAAAATAAGAACATATATAACTGTAATAGTAGTATGTTAATTTTATACTAAACTTTATATTATAAGGCTAATATATTTATCGACAACCTAGTATTTTACTAACCTCATTAGAAAAGCAATTAGCATATGATGTTATGCTCCATGTTACACATTTTATTTCAAGTGTGAAAGTATAGTTAATAAATTAGTTATATCTACGACAAATATTTGTACAAAAGTATAAATCATAACATGTTACTAAAATAAAAATACTATTTTCTTATCTAAACATTATTAAAAACTTGGTTGAATACGACATTTGTTGTTGATGAGTTTGGATTGCTGACTTCATCTAAAATTAGAATGTTCACGCCATTACGACTCTTAACTCTTGACAAAGCAACGTAAAGTTGCCCATTGATGAATACTAATTTTGGCAAGTAAAGTCCTATATGTGATAATGATTTACCACATAGTGAAATACCTTAGTTTTTCAATGTTTTTTTCTCATATATAGTATCCCGTCAGCCAATAATGTCTAAGTTGCATTCCAAGTATGATTTAATTTATTAACACTATTAGATATCAATAGCAATCACAAACAGTTTTCTTAATTGATGGCCAGACCTTATTAATAGCTGCAATAAATTTTCTATCATCACACAATAGTTCTATAAAATAGAAAGCATCTTGGAAGCTAGGATATGTAATCTCAGTAACTGTCCTAATAAATTCATATGTTGTGCAACCTTTTTGAATAATTAACAAATTTCTCATATAGTAGATATCACATATACCCGGTGGAATATAGTTTAACCTCCCGATAAAATACTCTCTTTTGCGTGGATATTATTCCCTTATTTTTTCTCTATCATAAACAAATTGATTTGGAAACTCAACATACATTAAAATTTGACCTGCTTCAAATTTTTTGTTGGCTTCCATCCATACTAACAACATCGTACATTTCCCTTTCTCTTGATCCATGACTTTCTCAAGAATGTCATCGTCTTTAAAAATGATATTTTGCTTTTCAGGTAAATAAAAGGTTAATCTCATCACTAAAGGCCATCTCCGATGAATATCATAAGTTAATGTTCTCTACACACTCTCCTGTGTAGACAAATACCCACAATCATAAAATTATTTAATCTCATAATACATTTTTTTAAGTATATATGCTTTATCTTTTATATTTTTAATACTAATATACCAATAATAACATTTTAAATAAAAAGATAGAAAAATATTTATTCACTGAAAATAATTTTTTCCTCAACAAATTAAAATTCTTCAAGCACAAAAAAGTTTAACATAAAAAAAAAATTCGAGATATAATAGATTTTTAAAAATTTCAGAATACGCACAATCATTGTCAAGTTTGTTTTAAAAAAAGATTTGTGAGGAGGATTGCACTTTATAATTTAGTAATTTACCAAAACAAAAAGAAACTGCGCACACCCTAACTCGAGAGAAAGAGAAGACCACTCACTCCCAGGTCGCAGCGATCTCCCTCTCCCTTCGATCGGACCCAGCATTTCGCTCCTGAAACCATTCCCTCCCTCTCCGATACTCTCCCGACGCAGTTCCACTATGTTTTCTGGTACGCAAAGCCCAACCTTCTCACCACACTTGTTATGTAATTTGATTCGCGATTTAACATCCATCTTAGAGAATTTAGGTAGTGCATGAAGAACCTACCAATTACAAGTTTTTACAACTTTACGTTGCTAAGGTTATGTAGTTTACAAGGATTCATATTAGGGCATAAACATGTTCTTGACTTTTTAACAGATTTTACTATAGATTTTTTTTGGGGGGATTCTGGCGGTACATTGTCTTTTCACCCGCATTCTTCTCATTTGTAGTTTAGGCCTGAAGATGCAAAGGTCCAGTTATAACAAATCATTGACTTCATTCCAACATGCAAGGAATTGAGTCATATTTTCAATCTTAGCAAAGTAAAGTTCATATTTTATCAACTTTATAGGGGAATTTTTTAATGTGGTTTTTTAATTGATAAGCTGTTATCGTCTTATAGTATAAGAGTTTCATGTGTAATTTTCTTCCTTCTATAGTGTCGGCGTGTATGGCTTAACTGTTTTTTGTTTTCTTCATTTAAGAAGTTTACCAATCTTGGCTGTGACTTTCATTTGTGTACATTCCGTAGAATGACGTATTAAAGGCAGGAATGGAAGTGGATCAGGCAGCAGAAAGAGTGAACACTAATTCTGGTGATGAGAAAAAACTCACTGAAAACACTAGCATGAATGGAAAAGCTTCGGAGAAGATCGAAAGCTGTAAGATATTTTCTATATAAATTACAAAATCACATTTATTTCCTCTGATTAAATTACAGTGGTTGTGAATATTTCCAGTTGTAGTTGTATGCTTAAAATACAAAAAAGTTATTTTGTAAATGATGTTTCAAAGTTGAACATTTTATATGTTATGATTCCTATTTGGCATACATGCACCAAAGAATTTTGATGTTGAATTGTTAATCTACGTTTTAAAATCCACATATATGGATTATTGAATGGGTTAGGAAGTTTTTACATTTTTCTCTTATTATTGTAATTG
>NC_029789.2:148889030-148911890 GCF_000816755.2 Arachis ipaensis | reverse complement strand
GGCACTGAAAAAAGGATGTTTGCCGGAAGAACCAGAAGATTTGAGGACTCCGCGTCCTACTCGCAAAGCTAAGAATAAAAACATAGCTACTAAGCTTGCTAAGGGATCTTCTTCGTATGCTAACTTGGTTAGCAAGAGGTTCCGAAAGATCTGGTACAGAAAATTTGTCAGCCCTAGTGCTATACTCAGTAGTTCAGAATTCATAAATGCATCTTCAAAGGAGTTACTTTCGGGACTTTATTCTAAGGCTGTTGATTGTATGTTTCCCATGAAGGATAAACGTTTTGATTTATTTGAGTCATTCTTCTACAGATATAGAATATCAGAATTTCATGACGAGGCTGAACTTGCTAGTTCTTTGGTTAATGTAAATGGAGGAAATACTGAGAAAACTGTGGGCAGTGATGTACACAATAAAAAAAATGAGAAGAGAAAAAGAAAGTATGATAAATTGGAGAATAAATTAAGGCCTAAGATGAAATCTCTTTCTGGGCTGTCGGATGTGAATATAAGCTGTTCTTCTACAGTCGACACTAAGAAGCCTGTGAGAAAACTGAAACGAAGAAAGGTGGAAGAAGTATCATTAAATCAGCTGGAAAATTTGGAGAAGACTTCAAATGAGAGCATTGGCGGATACATCTCAGTTCCTGAAGCTCCCCAAAGTCTAACTTGCCTTGCATCTGAAAATGCTGGGTCAGAAATGAAAAATAAGGACGAAGCTGCACAAGGGCATCAAAGTGCTCAAGCTGCTTCAGTTAATACGCAAAGCACCAAATGCAGTTCACTAATAATAGATCTGCAACTAGAATCTCCATCCATACCCAGTGGTATTTGTCAGAATAATGGTGAAAATAAAGAAGCCCTGGTTTTAATGCGTCTAAATCCAGATTTAAATGTAGCTCGAGAAGGATTTGATGGAAATAATACTTGTAATGGCATGTGCAAGATTCCTGCTAAACTGGTTGTCGGTAATGTCATGGTTAATGAAACGGGGTCTAAATGCAGAATGGATAAAGTATCAGAAAGAAATCCAATGAACGAACATGTTACACCAGAGGTGGGTACTGTCATGGTTAATGAAACAGGAATCAAAGATAGAACAGAGAAAGTAGCAGAAGGGTGCCCTAGTACTAAACTTGCTGCAGAAATACCTGATTTGAATGGTACTGTCTCTGAATCCAATTCAATCTTAACAGAATTTGACAATGTCAGCATACCTTCATCTGAATGGAAATCAGAGCGGTCAAGAATTTTGTCTACATGTACGAGAACTAAAACTAGTTCTGGTAGACCAGAGGACAATGGCGAAGCAGGTGGAAATTGTCTTCTTCTACGATTTGCACCAGGGGATTATGTTCCATCAAAAGAAGATTTAATGGCAGCGTTTTTCCGGTTTGGCCCCCTGAAGGCATCTGACACGAAGTTGTTTAAGGACACTGCTAGTGCCCAAATTGTTTTTGTCAAAAATGCAGATGCCGGAGAAGCTTTCCATAGTTTACAGCAGAACAACCCATTTGGTGCAGCTCTTGTAGACTGCAAGCTCCACCACCTTGCTGCAGCCTCTCCACCACTGACTCAATTGATAACCTCCGCTTGGCCACTTGGGTCCGTGGTGCAACCAATGACCTCTTCTCTGCCGACTAGCTCCAAGGCACAAAAGATGACCCCTACTCGGCCTAATGGGTGTACAGGGCAATTGATGACCCCGGCAAAATTGATGACCTCTACACAGCCAATTGGGTCCGCAGTGCAATTTATGAACTCTCCTCGACCAAATGGATGCATAGCGCAATTGATGACCACTACTCAGCCGACTGGGTCAACGATGCAAATGATGAACCCTATCCGGCCAACTGGGTCAACGATGCAATTGATGACCCCTACTCGGCCAACTGGGTCGACAATGCAAATGAGGACCCCTAAGTGGCCTATCGGGTCCACACCAACGCCTGGTGAGGCACATCCTCCGCTTAACATTATTAGGCAGAACTTGCAGATGATGACATCAATGCTGGAGAATTCAGGGAATAATCTTCCTCCCCAGATGAGAGCCAAACTGGATAGTGAATTAAAGAATCTTCTGAAAAAGGTGAATTCCAAGGCTGGTTCGTCTCTGCCAAAATCTGAACATTAGTATTTAACATTTCTGGTTAAAAGAGTTTAAATAGAACAGGTTTAACTAGGTTTCTGTTTTGGTCCTGTTTCAGCTGTTGCACTGTTGCCATTCATTGACTTGTGCAATTCTTTTTGGGAGAGTGCCTGAAAATATTTAAAGATTATGGCGGTTTATCTAACAATTTAAATTATTGCTGTACCCTACATAACATCTAATTTTTTGGTATTAAGCTTGTACTCGTTTGAGTTTGAGCCATTTAATCGTGATTCGCTTAAGCGTTAAGCATATAGCTCCCATTAAACCAACCCTATTTAGATTCCAAAATAAACATGTATGTTTGGATACTTATCGTTATCTTTTTGTTTGTTTCATTTTTTATTGTTGGAAAAATTGGGAATTTCAATTTGGCCGTCAAATGGGAATTTAGAGAGCATTACTCGCGTGTTCTTTGTTTAGTCTTTATTTTTATGGGTTAATGAACAAATTAATCACTGTCGATCGTCATTTTTGTCTCCAAATAATTTTTTCAACCAAATTTGTTCCTTAAATATTAAACATTAATTTTGTTTGTTCTTCCATTTTTAGACTAAGTTTTTGTCAACGTTGGTACACATGGAGCGTTAATTGATACATGTGTTGACAGTTGTGTATCAAGATGGAAGCTGATAACATATATTCACTATATTACGTTGAAAAAGTCCCTGACTCCATTTGTATAAAGCATAATCCCCAAAATCCACAAAGATATTAATTCATCTGGTTGAGTGGTGTTACAGTGGTGCAAAACCATTATCCAGGTTTAGAAGGCATGATGTGGAGTATTAGTGGAGGACGAAGTGGTGGGTTATTGCCACAGTCGCTAACTAGCTTCGATTCTCCAAGCTAAGAAGGAGGATGAATATGGACAAAACCTGTTTTTGTGGGTTGAAAATTATCATTAAAAAATTTGGGACACCAAAAAATTTAGGAAAATTGTTTCACCCTTGTCCAAGATATCGTGTGAGTTTAATTTGCTATGAACTATAGTTTCTTGAATCCCTTTACCATTAATGTGAGATTCACCTTTTGCACTTGATATGTGCAGAAAGGCAGTCACTATAACTACTTTAGTTGGACAGATGATAATGAATATGAAGTTTTTGAAGTTGTAAATAATGAGGCAGAAGCAGAGAATGATTATGAAAATTGAAAAGTGAAATCAGGTTGGAAAATAGGTAGTTTAGAAGCTAAAGTTAGAGTATTTAAGATGTTGATTATTTTCATGTTTGCTGGAGTAATAGTGCTTATGTTAGTACCTGGGGCACTTTGTATGTCATCTATGAAAAAGTAGAAAATTTTAAAAGTATTGGTGATTTTGTTATTTTATTAGATCCTTTGAGGTAATGACCAAATCAGTACTCGAAAGATTCAAACGCTGACATTTTTGTATCTCACTATTATTATTGATAAAATGGTCCTTAAAAGATTTTAAAATTTGACAAGCGTACCCACGAGTTCGCCGGAACACATCTCCGGCAAGCACAGTGCTGACATGGCCACTACGTTTTGATGACATGGCAAAAATTCTCCCCCACCCTAATTCTTCCTTTCTTCCTTTCCAACGCACCTTCTTCTTCCCCCTCCCCAACGCACTCCCCCCTTTCCCTTCCTGGATGCATTCTCCCCCCTCCCCAACCCTAATTCTTCCCTCCACCTCTCTAACCCTAATTCCCCATCTCCAACGCACTTCTCCCCTCCTCAGTCCAAAATCACCCTTTCTAAACCCTAATCCCATTCCCTTTCCTCTTTGAATTCTAATCTCCTTCCCAACACAATGTCTAACACTCTCAACTCACTCATCCCCCTCCCTAACCCTAATCCCCCATCCCCAACGCACTTCCCCTCTCCTCAATCCAAAATCCCCCTTCCTGAACCCTAATCCACTTCCCTTGTCCCTTTGAATTCTAATCCCCTTCCCAATACAGTGTCTCACACTCTCAACTCACTCTCCCCCAAATAGCAGTGGAGTTCAACCTTCTCAGTCTTACAGAGCCAGTGTCATCGACACCGCACTATCGCCATCTCGTCGTCGGGTCTTCTGCGTCTGCCAGTGTCATCTGTCTCCATCTGTCTCCTTCGTGGCATTGCGTTGTTTGTGCACCTTCACTGCTTGTATCTGCTTGCTGCTAGCCCCCAGTCGCTGCCATGCCTCCTCTGTATGGGTTCCATCTTGGCTCCATCGTGTCGTGCCCCTCTGTGTCTGGTGTTCTTCTTCTATTCTTGCTTTGGTGGTGTTTGTATTAAGTTTTATTTTATTTTATTTTATTTTATTTTGATTATTGTATATGAATTTGTTTGTTTTCTCTGAGTTTTATTGTTAGTAATCTTTTTGAATAATAATTTAACCTAAAAATTTGGGACAATTCATGATTTGGGGCAACTCTGTTGATGTTGAGGTTGTTGTTGCTGTGAATGGTGGTGTTGAGGAAAGGAGAGGGGAGTGTGCATTGGGGAAGGGAGAGTGATGGAGATTATTGTTGTTGTTGATATTAAGGCTATTGTTACTGCGAGTAGTGGGGTTGAGGGAGGGAGGGATAGTGTGCGTTAGAGAGGGAAAGTGGTGGATGTTGTTGTTGCTATTGATGTTAAAGTTGTTGTTGCTGTGAATGGTGGTGTTGAGGGAGGAAGGGGAAGTATACGTTAGGGAGGGGGTTGTGATGCGGCGGGGACTGCGATGGGGGAGAAGTGTGCGTTGGGGATGGGGGCTGCGACTGGGAGGGAGAGGGAAGGGGAGGGAGTGTGCGTTGGGGAGGGAACTTTGGAGGTGGTTTGCCAAGTCACCAAAACACGGTGGCCACATCAGCATTGTGCTTGCCAGAAATTTGCTCCGGCGAGCTCGGGGGCACGCTTGTCAAATTTTAAAATCTTTTAAGGACCATTTTATCAATAACAATAGTGAGGTACCAAAATGTCAGCGTTTGAATCTTTCGGGTACTGATTTGGTCATTACCTCTAGATCCTTTTAAAAGTATTGATGAAATTTAGTAAATGTGTTTGGAAATTTTTTCTTTTCCATTATCAATCATGCAACTTGCATTTTGACATTCCTTTAACCAATTTTTACTCAACCTGCAGATGTTCACATGGACTATAACTGCAAACAAGTAAGAAAATAAACACTTAATTACTCATAAGATAAATTAAGTTTTATCATATATATTGAAACTGAAGCATTTGTATGTCGATAGAAGCATGCTAGCATAGTCTTCATAATACCAAGTCTATAAAAACTAAGCAAGTCTTCAAAATATCAAGCATAAGTCACCTAAATTTGGACTATACTAAAAGATAACAGACTTGTACAAAATACTTAGCAATATGTCTATAATGCCAAAAGGTTCTTAGCACTTTACAAAACACACAATTTAGTCACTGACACCTAATACATCTCAAACATCTTTATCTTTCTTTCTCAGACGTTTGAACTCCGGACTTGCCACAAAAGTCATGAAGCTAGCTAGTTCCTTTGCAGTTGTGAACTGGTTCCCTTGATTGTTTCAGCCAAAATCGGAATTATTGCAGCTGTAGCCGGTTGTGATGAGGCTGGAGTTTTCGCTTTTTCTTTAACAACATGAAGTTTTGGAGGCCTTGATCTTGCTTTTTACAATCACGATGGACAAAGTCAATTCGCTAATCAGATTCACATTGTAGAACAATATAATTTCTAACAAAAAATAGATTACAAATAAAGTATGAACTTGGTGGGAATTGGTGAAGCTTGAGACTCCTGTGTAACTGGAACCCCTTTCGATTGGCTAGGGATCATCTTAGTTGGTGCATTTGAGTGTGCTGCTAGTGGATTGGTAGGAATTTGTGTAACATCCTGAGTCTTCACATAATTAATTTTTGAAAATTATGTGATGAGAATTCGATAAATATCCGAAAATCACCACATCACAATATAATAAGGTGGATATAGATGAGATAAGTGAAAAGAAAAGGATATACAGAGAGAAGTAAAAGCGTATTACAAGCTGAAAATCGTACCAATAACGATGAATTTCAACCTCGAGTTAAAATTCATCTATGAAAACTTTACTACTACCTTTTCTTGAATGATTTAGCTTTAGTAAATTATTCTAATCATGATTTGGAGCTGAGATACTCTCTGCTACCAATTTCTCAGATGCCGATTATTTAAAACGATACGGTTTGAAATGGTAATTTTACGATTTAGTTATTAAACCGTTTTCTTCTTTTCTTTCCTTGAACATGATTCTTTTTAACCAAAAAAACTACAAATAATACATTCATAATATTATTATTTTGAGACAATGCGAAGCATTTGTTTAAAAGTCTGCCAAATTTTAACAGACCAATTATCACCATTACTACCACCACGGTAACACCCCTTTCATCTTCACCGTTATAACTTTTACCTCCCCAACTTATTGTGCTACCATACGTTACTACTACCTTTTTAGTGTTCTTTTATGTTAATATCTCAAGTTTAATAAAATATGATGTAAAGAAAACATGTTATAGTAAAGAAAAATAGTATAAATTATGAGTAAATAACAATTTTGGCACCCGAAAGACTCAGGTTTTGACAAAACGGATCTCAACATTTGTTTTTGACAAAATGACCCCCGAAAAATATATTTCGTTTGACAAAGTACCTCAAACGTTTGGTCAATAGTTTATTCATCCAGTCAAAAGTTAAATTTCAATGAAATTACTAATCTATCTTTGTCATCATCATCACTACCATCACACCCATCCGACCCCATTCTTTTTCTCCATCTCATTATTCTGTCACCACCCGTATCCACCACCCAATCTCACCTACTGCATCATCATTGTCGCTGTCACTCCCACTCTACCTCTTCTTTTTACCCTATTCCATCTCTCTTTCTACCACTCCATTCCACTACCCTCACTAGGATCACCAGCATCATAAAATACAAGAACAAAAAAAAAAAGAGAACATAGAAGTAGAAAATGGTATACCACGAAGAAGAGGGTTAGAGAAGAGGATGAAAACACCATATAACTCGGAGGAGCGGATGGTGGGTCAGCCATGATACTGGCCAAACGAAGGCAGTGACGCTCGGGGAGGTGAGAGATGGCAGAGCTTGAGGCGCGATAAATCATGGATGGTGGAGCTCCAGGCTTCGTGAATTGCGGACGGCAAAGCTTCGGGCATAGGGAATCGTGGACAACAAAGCCCTAGGCGCATGGAATTGCATACAGTGAACGTCCAGAAGTGGTTAATCGTGGAAGGCAGAGCAAGAGTGTGAGACGCTATGAATGGTGCATGATGTGTGAGACTAGAGTGTGTGGGAGAAGAGAAAACTGATGAGTGATAGGTGATGAGAATGGAGAATGGAGGCACTGTGAATGGTGAATGAGAGAGTCATTCAGGGTTTGTGGAGTGTGATTGGGTAGGGGGTGATGGAAGAAGTGGTTATGAGAGGGGTAAATTAGTAATTTTACAAGAGAAGACAATGACAAATTAGTATTTTCATGAAAAATTTAACTGTTGACTAGATGACAAAATCATTGACTAAACGTTTGGGTCACTTCGTCAAACAGAATATATTTTTCGAAGGTCATTTTGTCAAAAAAAAATGTGGAAGTTCATTTTGTCAAAAGTTGAATTTTTCGGATGCCAAAATGGCTATTTACTTTATAAACTATTGTAGGTAGTCACCTTTTTTTTTTTTGAGCTCATGTATGATATTGCTGCAGTTCAAAATCATTACAATTTTTTAAAAAAACCCAAATAAAATAACGACGGTTTTGTAACCGCAGCAAATTATTTTTGAAATCCACTAACTAATATAGCGACGGTGATAGACCGCCGCAAAATTAACAACCTGATTTGCAGCGGTTGCTGAAAGTTGCCACAAAAACTAATCCCCGCGCCCCAAACCACGTCTGTTGACTAACCACTGGAATTTGGGCGCAATTTTCAAAAATAACCCCGCTATTCGGCATATGTGTTGTGGTGTCCAAATTCTATTTTACCCATTTTCAGTCCTACATACTAAATACAATACTGAATTCTAATATCCCAATTTCAGTCTCAACACCCCATACCGCGAATGCAGCCTAAGAATTTATTCAATAACTTTCAATTTGCTAAAGATAGTAAATTTTTCTTCTAATTTCATGATAACCACTTTGCCCGGAAACAAATGATTTGAATAAATCCATGATTATTGCAATAAACACACAATTATGATTATATGTTTTGGAAAATTGAATATTCACAAAAATACCTTTAGTAAAAAAAACATAAATAAACAATTTTGCTTGATATACTTTAAATCTTACCATTTATTATTTTATTGGTTGTATAAAACTTTTAATTTTGAATTTTGAGTACAAAATATTTATCATCCTACTAATATTAATATGAGTCAATGATTGATAGGGAAAATTATTACACACAAAAAAAAAACATCATAATATACACATTATTATCCAATTGATAGAGAGAATTATAATAAAAATAAGTCAACATAATTGAAATGGGAGTTCGCGATCCAAGAATTAAATTCCAATAATACACACTTGAGTGACTCCACCTCTAAAATAACCATCTTATCTTGTGTGTTTATACGGGATAACAAATTCAACGTGTGATCTATACGTTAGGTTAGCAACGTCTTTATTAGATGAAGTGTAAAAACAGATACATTTAAGTTAATATTATGCCACAATTAATTACATTCTTTTTAGTTAGAATCTCCCAAACCAATTCAAACTACATAATATATAAAAAACTTTTTAATACTTGCAACATATCCCTAAGTTTCATCATGAACCAACTATATATACATACCATACTTGGAGGTATATAAGCTTTATAGATCATATATATGTTGTCTCATGTGCATTTACTAAATTAAGAGCTTCACAAAAATAAACCTCTATTCTCGATAATAATTCAAATATTACAATAAATTAATATTTTTTCAAATGCTAAAATCATGAATATAATTAGGCATTAATGATGATGTATATAAAAATAATCATAAACATAATATTCACCAAGCATTCAAAGACACCAACAACCAATTGCTGAACATTAACTCTATAACTCTAAAAATAAGACGATAATAGTATTTGTGAGCTAACAATATTAAAAATTTAACATAATTTAGCTCAATTGAAAAAGAGTCCCACATTTCCTAACTTTATAAACCTTAATGCGAATTTGTTGTTACTCATAATTATAGGAATGATAAAACTTAGAATATAAGTAATTGTTGAGTCAATAAGTTACCTTAAAACCTTAATTATCATTGGACATCAAAAATAGAATTGTTCTCCTCACTCTCTAATAACTTGATTTCTTCTAACGGAGTTGTGAGAAATGAAAAAAAAATATATATATGAGATAGAACTTTTTCTTTTGGTTATTGAGTGATAAAGGAGAGAAGGAAAAGGAGAAAGAAGTAGGATGAGGGAGAAGGATTTGTTGTTGTATGTGTTAGTGGGTGTGTGTAGTTGCCAGTTGGATTGCAAAGAAATAAAATGACGAAAAGAAGGGAAAGAATGAGGTAGAGAAAGGGAAACGGATAAGGGATGGAAAATAAAGGATTAAGTGGGGCATGTGCCCCATGCAACTCCTTTTTTAAAGTGTGAACACCAATCCGATCCATTTTTATTTATGAAGTACGGACACTTTGCTGAGTTGTCGTGTTCGCGTGTCGGACACATTTTGGATACGACACTCACCGACACGCGTGTCTAATGTGTCCAACTGTGTTTTAATAAAAAATAAAAATTCTTTGCCGGACATGCCTAGACACACCTAAATACCATCACGTGTCAGCGTGTCCAGTCTTATTCTTAACATATATTTAGATATAGTATATATTATTATTTATTAAAACAAAAAATATTTTAAATACTTAATTAAAATAAGACATTAAAAATAATTAAAAAAATTTAATTTATATTTTAATATCACTAAAATATCAAAATATCATTACGATTTATCTAAAAAATACTTTATATTTTATATGTATGCGTGTCCCCATGTCATGTAAGATTTTAAATTTCGCCTGTCGACGTGTCCCGTGTCGTGTGTGTCGTGTCCCATGTCCGTGTCAGTGTCCGTGCATCATAGATTTTCATCCATGTGAAAGACAATATAACTCTTAGCAAAAACCCTAAACCCTAAACCCTAAAACATAAAAAACCGTCAAATAAACTATTAAAATTAATATATTTTTGAAAAAATTATTTTATTGGTGGTGGCCTAGTGGAGAAAGACCATTGTCGAAAATAAATATACCAAAAAAAATGTAAGTGCAATATGAAGTTTATTCAAAAAGAAAAAAGAAATAACATCAGACGAGAAATGAATTGGTAATGTTAATGTTGATGATGTTAGTATTGGTGTTGGTGTAGAGGAGATAATGATGGTGATGAAGTATGGTGGCATAATAAAAGTAGAAGTAGAAGTTATGATGATGATGACGAGAAAGGTGGTGGTAACAGTGATGGTTGGTCATTTTGCTGCATAGAATTTGTTGGGTTTTAAAAGCCCCCACAGATTACAAGTAACGCTAAATTAATTACTTGGGTTACAGTTTGCATTTAGTGGAGTTTTGGGTTACAGTTTGCATTTAGTGGAGTTTCTAACGGAGGATTTGCATTGTGTCAAAACAATATCGTTAAGGGTTGTATTTTTCCTTTTCTTTGTTAAAAGTCACATTATGCTTTGTGGAAATGGACAGGATGATATTAGCTATTTACTCTTTTTTTTTTCTAGTCATTACAAATAATAACTACAATATTGTTATTTGTTGAACTTTCCAAGTCTCCCTTACTAAGGTTTATTGGCAATGGTGTTTCAAATGTAATTTGATTTGTTTAGTAGTCATCATGTGCAACAAGTGCACCCAAATTTGAAATTGACCAGGCCAAGTCAATGAAAGCCTTAAGTATTGTGTGTATGAATTTAGTATGGATAAGTTTGTAATGGCTAGAATTGGAAGTTGTCTAATCCATTTAACAAAAAAAAAAGTACAATTTTTTTGTGTGTAATTGCAATAATAGTATACAAAAGATTTTTATGTAACTACTCGAGAATTTTGCAACTACTCAAGAATTTCATGCAAGCTTAACTATACTAAAAAAATCCGAAGTGTCAAATGTCAACAATCTAATAGACATAGTTATTTCTACAACTGTCAACAAAAAATTATATACAAAACTGGTGATAAAAATATGAACAATTATCACAAACTACCATAGATCGATCTCTCCTCTGATGCTAGCTTCTTATATAGTTGCTTTAGGTGATTAGTAAATTCCAAAAACAAATCTCTGTGGTCACTGGCAGTCTTGAATTCTTGAGTCCCTGATGGAACAACCTTCAGATGGTTGCCCATTCTGCCATTTTGATTCTGTGAAACCAACAGATGTAACTATTGTTATATTAACAAAAATAACTACCTTTCTCAAATATTACTTCAAATAAAAAATTGTATACATATCCACTTATATATTATCATATCAACAGATGTAACTATCATTCACATTTACAAATTTAAAAGTTATCTCAAAACGATGAATTTCACCGGATAATATTGTAAAAAGAAATTGTATCTACTGAATAACAAAATAAATTGTATCTACTTATATTATATTGGTCCCCAACGTTTGGGTCAGATCCTATTTTATTCCCTAACGTTTTAATCGTCTTATTTTAATCCCAAAAAATTTAAAATGGCATCAATATTGTCCTATCATATTAACCCTTGCTTCAATAGTTAACGGCGAGTCCCAGTATAAGTGGTCGTTTACACGTTTGTATTTAGAGTGCATCTAACCATTCCTGTGTTGAGACACAAAACACAATATAAGGGAACAAGATCACACTGCTGCTCGTTTGTAGGTGGATTCCACTCAGGCAGGCAGTGCGAAAGCCTTTGGTTTTTGAAGAACGACGTTTGAAGGTATGTACATTACCTATTGAAGCAAGGGTTAACTGCAGGACTATATGGAGGCCATTTTAATTTTTTTTTAGACTAAAATAGAATGATTAAAACGTTAAAAACCAAAACAGGATCTGACCTAAACGTTGGAGACCAATATAGTACTTTACCCAATAAATTATAACAATTTCTTCGTGCATTAATTTTACATGAAACAATTATTTAGTCTTGAACAATTCTCATGTCACTACAAGCCTTAAAATTATTCTCACTGTTGGCTACTGCCAGAAAACGGATAAGAAATTCGCCTACCTTAGATTCAGGCAACAATGTTCCTAGTGACGCTTTAATTTTTTTCAGCCCCACTAACTTTTCCATAATCACCCACGGCCTGGAAAATGACAGTCAAGACATGGCAAATAGTGAAATTCAAGACATAAGCAATAAAAGGTACCCTTAAGACTAACATAAGCTTAATGTGACTAAGATGAAAATGTTTAGATGGATGAGTGATTGTACGCTATTGGACAAAATAAGAAACGGGGACAAGAGAGAGTCGCAATGGCGTCTATTGTGGAAAAAATGCTGGAATCCCATCTTAAGAGATTTGAATATATGGAGAAAGACCAGTGGAGTACTCAAAAAGATTGATTAGATGGATGATAGACCAATGGTCAGGGGAAAAAGAAAACCCAAAATGATTCTGAACAAGGTGATCAAGAGAAACTTGAGCATAAATGAACTTACTACAAATATGATACATAATAAGATGCAATTGCGTTGTTTGATCTATGCGGTCAACCTCACCTATAGATATTTGAACACAAGTTCCTCTCTTTTGTAGTGTCACCAAGCTAATAATTCAATTGGCTAATAATACACAAATAATATTTGATATTATCAAATGTAAAAAGACTAAATATTGTGTTTGAATTAAAGTAAATTTCCTTTTCTGAACATAATAATAATAATAATAACAATAATAAAGTTACCTGCCAGTTGAAGATGTTATGATGTGGTTGTGATTATCCAAAAATTCACATAGCTTCTGAAAATCTTTTTCAGTATCTAGAACAATGGCAGCCTTGGTATATATTTCTGATGAACAACTCGGAAAAATGAAAACCCGAGGCGACATTTCAATGTGTGCATGCAGGAAGTTGGCAACAGCTAATGGACCTAACTCCTTCTCAACATTGCCAATCAATATTGCACACTGGTTTTTCAACCCTTCTAGATCGCTCTCTCCCATTCGTTGGCGTCGGCGTCTGACTGTAAGCCAATATGAAAAAGGGAAAGCGAAAACCAAGGAAATGCTGGAAGATTAATAACATAGAACAAGATAATATAAAAAAAAGGAAAAAATATATAGAATGAAAGAAAGATCAAAATTTAAAAATAAATAAAAAATTTCATACTTATGCCAATTTCATGCATCTCCCAAACAAAAATATTATGGGCACATTAAAAATCAACCTACTATGTATTTGTATATAAATACATGTGTTGTTTTACTTATTTTAAATGTGTATTTTGTATTCTAACATGTACGATATACGAATGACTGATTTGGCAACTAATTTTTTGTGTACACATAACAGTTGTTTTCCAAAACATGATTTTGAAAGCTTAGTGCACACTGCACATTTATCTTCTAGAGCATCTCAAACATTATGATACATTTGTGATAATCAAGGAATTCCTTAAAAGAAATAAAGCACATCTTATGATTTAGTTTCCTAAATGTGCCAAGTGAACCCATCAGGTAGAACAATGTCATTTAGTCTTTCAATTCTTCCAAGTGCCAGATATACACATAATAACCCTCGAATCCAACGTATAATATAGAAACGTGAATCAGAAGTAAAAATCTTAAATCCTTTTGTATAAATCGTGAATCCATTGAATTTTTCCTTCTATAATATAGAAAAGTGAATCAGCTCATTCATCAAGAAGCATAGTCAATTTGGAGTATCCTTGTTAATAAGAATATGTGTAATATAAGGAACACCAACGAGCTCAGCTCTTCATGCAATTGTTACTATAGTAAAACTAGAATTTATAAACATTTAAGAAGCATTCCATATATGTATCAATCAACACCAACAACTCAAAATCCGATTTAGCTTTTAAGATTAGAAGTAAAAATTCAGAGTAAAGTAACATTGATGTAGGGAGTGTAAGGCCAATATAATGCAATATGTGGTAGAAGAAGGTCAAGATCTGCTGTTTGACACACAAAGACTGCGTTTGTTTATAGGCACGGGACACTGAAACAGGGACACGGAGACACAAAATCGTGTTTGGCAAATGAGACATAGATAGAGACATTGTGTCAAGAGACACTAAATTAGTGTATTTTGTATCCATCCTGAGAGGAAGGACACGGAGACAATAACAAGAGACACAACTTCTTTAATTATTCTTGTTAGTTTTTTATTATTATATTTTTCTTTCCAAATTTTTTGAATGAAAATAATTAGACTTTATAATTTGTTCTAGTTTATCACAAAACAAAATACAGTAACACTAATTTTTGTGCTTCTGTTCTTTATGTCTTATTCTCAATGTCTTGTCTTGTCCTATTCTCAGAACCAAACGCGGCCAAAGAAACTTTAAAAAATGGTTATAAAAAATGCAAGTACATACTTGAAAAACTCCAATTCAACCTTTACTAAATTCTTAAACTCCTTATAATTGAAATAACCGCCTACGCTAGCTAGAATTTTACTTGATTATTATCAAAATGATCTAGTGGTACTTTCAAAAAAGTTATCATAGCCATCCTTTTGTACAAGATTACACCTCATTCTTTACATCCACATAGTAACATAAGATCCAAATTTTCCTGCCACATAATAATCTTCAATATCTTTTTATAGATAATATGTAATTTTCAAGTTAGCCCCCTAAGTTTTTTATTTTAATCTCTTTTTATTGCGAAATAATTTTTGGCCCCTTCCTAAAATTCAACCTAGCTCTGCCCCCACATGCATTATTACCCCTTTTCCACTGGATCTAAAGAAGCCGTACCAAATCCTATTTCCTTATTGAGTCAACAATGCTAACTATAGCCCAACATGGTGGACAAATATCCGCACGCATATAGAAACAAAACATTCCATGAATCCATGTTCACACACATCAAATCCTAACTTAGAATCTGTACCACAGGAAATTGCTGTGTCAAAATATATCAAATTTTAAAGATTAAAATGAATGTGAACATTATCAATCTCAAGCCGTCTTTCACCAAACTAGCAAACCAGGAAATATATATCTATTTGGAATAACTATATCGCTTATGCTTCATTTCACCTTGGCTATATCTGGGCTAGCAGAACAAAACTATCACATTTTGGACATCAAAACAGTTTAGTTATCTATTTGCTAGTCTTAAGTGATTAATATACAACTATACAACTTTATAATAACATTAAAAAAATGTATCGAAACCAAATATCACAAAATGGAGTTTCATCTTACTATCTGCCAACATAACAGCATCTTTAAGAAAAAATTTTAGTTATCCATCTCGAGTGTCAATCTAACCAATTCCTATTCAATTCATTTTTTTACTGACTATTTCAGACTTAATCAAATAAAGTGATCCAGAACACCCCAGGTGTTTAATTTTATCAATTAACATTATCAGAGAAGTTGAAGTTAAGACAACCACATACATTAAACAAAAATGAGCGAATGACATGAGTGGCACATTGTTTATCTACTCTATTGCACATAAACGTTACCTTCAGATGAGTCAGATTTCACAACAGACCGCTTGGCGCGTCGTTTTTCCTGAGGAGGGGAATGCACAATGTCACACACACTCTGAAAAGGCATCTAAGAACTGGAATTTGAACTGCTATTATAATTTACTCTAGCATGGTCATACCTTCTTATTTCGTTCAAAATAACCCAGCCTAGGAACAGTAGTTGGGCGTTCGTTGCAGGATACAACAATTTCACGTCCAAAAACTTCCTTTGCCATGGAGATCGGACGAGCCAGAAGACATTCTGCTGTCTCCCTAGCCACTAGAAATGAAGTAAGTACAGGATCCAGCTCTACCACAGGCTGAACCAAACAAATACTATCAATGGTTGTATGGGTTAATTTTCCTTCATTTGGCCCATGCAACCACGATAGCACAAATCTGCAAGAGCACAATTCCTCTCCGGCTTCAAAAGAATGCTCATTTTGTTGCACCTATGAAAGCATTATAAACAGAAGAAGTAATTCAATCAAGAATGTAAAATTATGGCTTTAAGCAATACATATGATTCACAAGAACAATGCACATTTCCCCCAATTTTTACTTCCCTGAGTTCCTCTACATTTCTTCTCGGTGCACATGTTTGAACGCATTAACAAAGAAACTCTCTCTGTTTTTACTTCATTTGAATTTCGAACACAATGTGATGCAGAGAAGAACCCAGGAAACTAACCGAATCAACCTCAGCGTCGTAGAAGCGAACGTCGTCGTTGCTGAAGCGGTGGCAGGCACAAACCCTGACGCCTTGACGGAGCTGATGACATTCGTGATCATCGGAAAAATTGGAGTATTTTATTCTGAGCTGCATTTGGGATTCCAAAGAGATGGCCACCGAGTACCAAGCATCGTCGTTGAACGATCTGAACTCGGTGGTGTAGCTCGGCTGAGGCACCAACGCTAGTTTGTTCTCCGGCGGCATTGCGGGTGGAGAAGGAGAGGGAGAGGAAAAGGCGAGATACGAGTGAGTGTGGAGTGTAGGCTTGTACAGCCGTCGTGTCCCAACTGTTTGAAGCAGCAGCGTGTTGCCTAAGTTTTGCGACGTGGCACTGTACCAATTTTTGTGCATTATTCACTAACTTTTTACAACTCTTTTAAAATTATTTAGGTGTGTTAATTATTAATTTAGAATCCAAAAATTCAGTTTTTTTTTTAAATATATTATCAATAAAATAATTTTTAAATAATTTAAAAATACGATAAAAATAATTAATAAATATTATTTAAAAAGCACTCACATTAAAAGAGACATGAAAACAAAATGTACCGTATGAAGGGAGGATTAATACAAAGTCTACCATCAATGAGCAAAATTATTTTGGGCACCTTTGATACGTACAAATGAAATCATTTTAAATATGAAGGTGATGGTGATGGTAACAATGAAGAGTAAAAACTAAAGAGTGAAGATGATGATGATAAGAGTTACTGATAGAATTAGAAACAAAAAAAGTTTGATTGATTGTTGACTATCAACAAATTAACAATATTAAAAATATTTTTAAAAATTTTGAAAACGTTAAAAACAAAAAGTAAATTTTACTCGATAAAAATTTGATAAAATGAAAATAATGGTGTAACTGCCGTTTAAATTTGTAAATATAAATCTTTTTTTTTTTTGGTTTATGTAAATATAAATCTTATTACTTTTTTTTTTCGGTCTTTTAACGGGGCTTAGAAGCCCAAAAGAAGACGGGGAAACCCCTCTACAGTCTTCACAATAATCATCCTAAGATTGCATGGTGGGCTGTCCACAAAGTGGAAACAACCCTTTGGAATTTTTAAACTTTCTTCGGCCATCCAATCTGCTCCACGATTTCCTTCTCTGTATGTGTGCTGAAATACTAGTAGGAAAAATCGAAATTTTACGTAAAATTGAAAAAGTAAATTAAATACATAAAACGTAAAATTTTAATAAGATTTAAATTTTAAAATCGTTAAAATTAGTAAAAATTTCGTAAAATTGATTGACTTATTTAAAATCGTAATATCAAAAAATTTTAAGAATTAAATCGATATTCTAGCTATTATGCTAACCTCCAATCTCTCCTCATAAGCTCTACAATTCCTTTGACCAAGGCTTCCGCATGATTCTCATAAATCTTAATACTTTTATTCATAGATGATTAGATCCTAAGGTTCTCACTTTAGAGAACTTGATCTGGCAAAAACCATTTCCACCTACAATTCTGCTATGTTTGCACATGCGCTGGCATTTTACGGGGATTCTAGCAAGGCACCTCATCTTCACCGGAGCAATCACCATGGTTATATACAACACATTGTACATGACATAACCTCCACCACAGTCGGTTCAACACACAGGAACCCTCTAGTGGAAACAAATAGAGAAGGACTAGAATGATAAGAGCTTATACAAATAGAAAACGTGGAAATAACTTAACCCGTGCTTTATTTACACTGAACATGTAGTGCTTGAACATACTAAACTATTACATATATGTGCAAATATGACTATTTAAGTTTCAATTTGAAGGAGCAATCCCCTTTTTTATAAGCATATCATAAACTCTATCAACCTTGCTTGGCTCGACCTTGAACAACCTATGCGCATCACATTTCTTCGATATGTTGCCCTTTGAAATTTCTGATGATAAGACATGCTGCATTTTGAAATAGTGTGATGGTAGTATTCTGATCTCATTACAAAGATTTATCTCCTGAAAATCAACATTGTTGAACAAACAAACAAATCATATCAAACACTCTCGAATTCAAATAGACGTCTCCCATCGTTTTAATATATCTATCAAGTTTTGAAGAAATTGAAGTTCTAAAATAACTGTCCATTTCTATTACCAAGATAACATTAGTTAACTTCTCTAATAACATCTTTAATATGATTGTGAGGATTCAATGATCATTAAATACAATTGTTTACTTATTTATAGCTAATTTTGTTTGTTTTTATTTATTTTAAAAAAGTATGCTATATCTTTCTGGATGAGTAAGCTTCAATTTTATCCGTAAGATTGTAAGCATGATTCAATTTAGTCTCCAAGATTACAGAAGGACTAACTTGAATCACAAAAATGTAGTCTTGAGACTATATTGAACATTTTGGAAAGTTAGACTAAAATCTTATTTACAATCTTAGAAAAAATTGAATCTTTACTAGATTTTTCTTTTTTTTAAGTATTTTGAAACGGAGCAAACATATCATAAAGGCAGCCCATGGAACAAAACTCCCAGCCCCAACCATCCACCCCCAAACTTAAATGCCCCCATGAAAAAACAGGTCATGCATTCTACAGGATCAGATTGACATTAAAAGGAAAAGGTAAGGTTAAAATGGCAAACATAAACGTAAAAAAAATAAATAAAGTGATCTAAAACAAGGGAACTCACAGATTCAGACAGCAGTTCAGCCCCGGCAAATCCACTAATATCCCATTCTTCTAGAGATCTTGATATATCCTGTATGGCCACAGCTGGATACTTCACCCCAGAAAGTGGAGCTGTAATATCCTTATGAAGACCCAGTGAGTTGCTATCAAGTTCTCCTTTGAGATAATTCGGTCTTGGTAATATCTTAGCACCAACACCAATATGATTATTTTCTTTAACAACACGTTCCGCTTCTTTTTTCTTCTGTTCGATAAATTTGTAAGCCTCTGTAGATGTTTGATAGCCAGCAGTATGTGCTTCCTAAATTATAATTCAATGGAAATGGCATTATATCAGTGTCCATTTCGGAAGAGAATTGTTCACCACAGGATAACATTAACTCATGAAGCACAATTGTGAAGTGTAGCCAATAGCCACCCACCTTTCCTTCATCTTATTATTACTTTATACTCTTCCTTATCTAAGTTATCCTCAGATAGACTGTAAAGAAGCATGAAATCTATCAAAAACCTAACTACAACTAACAAAAATTCAACGATGCAGTAAAAATCTCCAACCCCACTGCATATTTGAATAATCTCCCCCTAGCCGAGAAAACCATGTTCACGACTGCTTTAACTTCCTACATATATTCACAAAAAATACAAGCATTTGAGAAAACAGGACTATAAATTTGAATCCATCAAAAGGTATTCCCTAGAACCTTTGACTATGTCCAAAGTCAGGTCAGCATGTAGTTGGTAGTTATTAGTTAAGTATTTATATAGTAGGTGATAGATATTTGTATATATACCCCCTTCTAGATAAAATGAAATAACATGAGTCCTTTCTCTTATTTCCTCCATTCAGTTTTCTTCGATTTCACAAGAAATGTCCAATCTCATCATTTTCAATATCATAGAAAATGACAAGTATGTTGGCTCCACCAAGAATATATAGTAGAATTTTATACCTGCAAATCCTGTATTCTTTTGATAAGCCTGTGTTCTTCAATAATATTTTTGAGCAACTCCATATGCTCTTCTTTCGAGTGAAACCGTGTGAAGACCTTATAGCGCTGACATATTTCAACCTCCTCAGGAGAGAGACTTTTCTCAAATGGATCAGGATAAAGTAAATTTCTTTCAAGTATAAAATTCTTTCTGCGCTTCCGCTCATCTAATCTGTGCAGCATTTTCCCATAATTGAGAATCGGAAATGGAGGAATATGAAAAACAAAA
Source organism: Arachis ipaensis (assembly GCF_000816755.2). Taxonomy (NCBI): domain Eukaryota; kingdom Viridiplantae; phylum Streptophyta; class Magnoliopsida; order Fabales; family Fabaceae; genus Arachis; species Arachis ipaensis. The sequence continues at coordinate 148,891,474 of NC_029789.2, read as the reverse complement.
TTGAGATCCAAAAACTATAGAAAATTGATACCAAATAAACAAGGTGGTATGGTAAGCTAAAATCCTGCACTGCACCACCTCAGTAGAAGGGATTTATAATGCGGGAAACAATACCCCATTTCCATCTTTGATAACTAATGGAGCCCCGAAATATGTAATTCAAGAAAGCAAAACTCCAAGGAGCATATAAATTTTGTTTTATCAGTGTTAGTAAGACTTGAAAGGAGTCCTCGTGTCAGGTGAAAAGAAATTAAGTACACGACTACATGGAAATCCAAATATTGTGTTTTCGAAAGGAATTAATGAGAAATCTCATGCATATTAAACAATTTACTCTCAATAATGACAGTTGTTCTAGCTTAAGAATAAGCAAGCAAATATTTCAAAGCAATCATGCTAAAAACAAACATAAACAAAAAGGATGTGACTACAACTCAATAATCATATAATCCCTAAGGAATAATGAAGAACAAAATTTGCAATCTGGATGTCTCATCTTAAAAATCCTATAATTCTAAAAATATGAATATTCTATTCATTCCAAGAGTTCTTCAACCATAATTTCATCCAGAAAGACGATTCTAAATGGTCGATTTAGTTCTCTTTCAAAGGGAAGAATTAGTTTTCTAATTAACCACAAAGAATGGCACAGATACCTTCTTGAATAAATACGGAGCACATGCAGTTTCATTTCACGTTCAGACTCAGTATCGATGTCCTTAAATTCCATATCTGCTAATACTTGCTCTGCATCATTGTCATATTCAACTTCGAATTCCTCTCTCTTAAAACTGTATCCACTCAACTCGGTCACAGAAGGCTCAACTTTGCCAGATAACTTCGGTTTCTTCTCTCCAATGCTCCGATCTGACTGATATTCTACGAGAGAGAGAGAGAGAGAGTCAGAGATTGAACTCATGGAAGTATAAAAAGACATAACCACCTGTATCAAAAGTGAATCAGAATACAAGAATGACAGCAAAGATAAACCATAGAACCAAGCATGTCAATCCCTTTCCTAACAATTTTACAAAACAAAATTAACATCAGTGTCGCATCCACCTTAGCTAATAATTCATATTAATCCTTTGGCAACAGAAGAAAGAACTTGAGAATCCATATTAATCAAAGCTAAACTGCTTTAATACTAAAATTTTAGTTTTAATAGTTTTTATATTATATATCGTTTTATCTTATTACACCCTTTGGGTGCAGCCCGTCCCCCGCGAGGGATACTTGTGCACAAGGTGTGCTTTTTATAGCTTTTATCTATCACACATGCCAAGTACACTTATGTTAGTAATAATTGCTATTATCAAAATAGATATGTGTACCAGCATTATTTCACCAAATACTCTAACAGATCCTTTACCCATAAGATTATCTGACATTATTAAGGCAACAGCTTGTCTATCAAATGAGAAACCTAAATCTTAGGTTTTGGGCAATGAAGCTATGGATAGCATTCACAGCTATGGAAACTATGCCAGGAAAGAAATGGGGAAGGAAAGAAAGTTTGGACTATTCGAAGCATCTAGTCATAGCAGGATAGAAGAAATGAGGTGCAAGAGTGTCAAAAGTATAAAAACCATGAATGTGGGCCTAAAAGCTTAAGCATTCAAGAGAGTTGCTGCTTAGCATGGCATGATTCGCAACAGCTTCCAGAACAGAGGGGCCAATAGTTGAATCCTCATCTCCAACAGCTTAGCTCATGCATGTTCCACCATCCGCTCTTTAAACCCAATGGTTTATATGAAGCGAGATATTAACATAATTACCCATGAGCATGTTCACCTAATAGCTTAAGGTTGTATGAGAGTGAATCTTGAGGAATCTGATCTGCACGTGTTTTAAAAATAAATTACCCCTTAGTTTGAATACCTTCGGCAGTCATACAACAACAACAATGCCTTATCCCACTAGGTGGGGTCAACTACATGAAACAAATGACGCCATTGTGCCTTATCATGTATCATGTATCAAACCTTCAGCAGTCATAGTAACCCAAAAAGTTGATGGACAAAAATTTAACACACAACAATCAGATCATTGAAAGATAACGTAACATCATATTGGTCCTAGAATTACACATCAGAATACATACCTTCCATCTTAACTCCATCTGCATTCTGGCTCACATTGGAAGCCTTCTTAATCGTACTTGAGTAAGTTTTGCCACATACTGAACCAATGTAATCCATATAAAATAAGAAAATCCTAGCAAACAATTATATAGACTTTCCTTAAGGCATATATTGTACCTGAGGTTAACATAGATGTTGGATTAGTGACTTCTGCCCTATTAGATTCTTCAGAGCTGAGATGTTACACCAAAGAATTAGTATTTTATCATACATGATCAATTTTAATAATCAGTGTAAATAGCTGAAGTGTACTTTATTCCCTCAGACAAGGGAGGTTCTTCTTTCAGAGTAAGCTTTGCA